>NC_041382.1:741452543-741462137 GCF_002162155.2 Triticum dicoccoides | reverse complement strand
GGGAAATCATCGTCATCATCATCACCAACAACTCTTCCATCTTGGGGACGACAATCTCTGTCAACATCTTCAACAACACCATCTCATCTTAAACCCTAGTTCATCTCTTGTGTTCAATCTTGTTACCGAAACTATAGATTGGTGCTTGTGGGTGACTAGTAGTGTTGATTACATCTTGTAGTTGATTACTATATGGTTTATTTGGTGGAAGATTATATGTTCAGATCCAATATGCTATTTAATACTTCTATGATCATGAGCATGTTTGTCATTTGTGAGTAGTTACTTTTATTCTTGAGGTCACGAGAGAAATCATGTTGCAAGTAATCATGTGAACTTGATATGTGTTCGATATTTTGATAGTATGTATGTTGTGATTCCCTTAGTGGTGTCATGTGAACGTCGACTACATGACAGTTCACCATATTTGGGCCTAAGAGAATGCATTGTGGAGTAGCAATTAGATGATGGGTTGTGAAAGTGACAGAAGCTTAAACCCTAGTTTATGCGCTATTCCGCAAGGGACCGATTGGATCCAAAAGTTTAATGTTATGGTTAGAATTTATTCTTAATACTTTTCTCGTAGTTGCGGATGCTTGCGGGAAGGTTAATCATAAGTAGGAGGTTTGTTCAAGTAAGAACAGCACATAAGCACCGGTCCACCCACATATCAAATTATCAAAGTAGCGAACACAAATCGAACCAACATGATGAAAGTGACTAGATGAAATACCCGTGTACCCTCAAGAATACTTTGCTTATCATAAGAGACCGTTTTGGCCTGTCATTTGCCCCAAAAGGATTGGGCTACCTTGTTGCACTTTTGCTACTACTATTGTTACTTGCTCGTTATAAATTATCTTGCTATCAAACTACTCCGCTACTTACAATTTTAGTACTTGCATACATTACCTTGCTGAAAACCACTTGTCATTTCCTTCTGCTCCTCGTTGGGTTCAACACTCTTACTTATCGAAAACAACTACATTTGATCCCCTATACTTGTGGGTCATCAGCAACGCAAGTGAAGGGAGGGATGGAGTGGCATCGATGAAGGGGAAGGTGGAGTAGCACCCACGAAGGGAAGATGGGTGCCACCCAGAGGAAGTGGGTCGGTTTATATACCGCAAACAGGCGCGTCCGGCTAGAATTGTGATGGAATTTTCACGCACAAGTGAGAAATTGGTGGAAAATGTGGCAACGACCATTAATATGAAAAATTCCCGATGGAAGTGGTTGCGCCATTAGCATGAATGGAAGTGACAGTCGTACGAACAGCTGTGCCACTGACACGAGTGGGTGCGGGGGAAGAAATCGGGCTGAAATTTCGCACTTCTTGGGTGGTTGGGTTTGAATCACGCTCCATATCAGCGTCCCCTGACTCCAAATACGGCTCATGGGTTTGAAATACAGTGTGCTTCAAAAGTTATTCAAGGCCGAGGCAGGTACAACGACTCTGCTTGACTGACTTTTTCAAGCCCCCGTCGCTAAACTGGCAATTAGTTATTCTAATATTCCCGTACAAAAGTAAAGCCGAGACCCCAGAGATCTAGTCAGCTATAATAAAACCCAAATTAACAACACGTGGAGTTTCTAGTGTCCTTACACAGTGACACGGGCTACGGTTTCGGCTATGTTCATTCAGTGATAGGATATGTTCCCGTCGACTTCGAGGTTTATGTGGTGACTTCGTAAAATCTCAAGATGCTATACCGGTTCAGTCTCTTGAAAATGCTCATAGGGGTAAGGTATGCGTGTGTGCATTCATAGGGGCTAGTGTATGCTCATGTATGTGAGCGACTTTAATTGTATTGTGCTAAAAACAGCAATTATTTTTAACCGCCCCTTGAAATTTGGTCCAAGGTTATTTTTGTTTGGATGCGTCTAGGGAGCAGCCGTTTGCTCCCTAGCGATCCCTGGCAGCGGGCCACAAAAGGAATGTTTTGGTCCGCCTGGCAAAAAAGGAAACCAGCCGGTCCACCACTGTATCACGCGAATTGCATGTCCACCCTCCCACAACCCAACTCCGCTTGGTCCCCCCGTCACGTGGTTCCAAGCCGTTCCCTTCTTCTGACCATACCCACCCACGCATCCCCATCTTCTTCTCCCCCAAGCTACGAAAAAGAGGTGTGCCTCCTTGCCCTGATCTAGAAACCTTGGTTCACCCTGCAATGGCGGCATAGGGAGGTTGTCAGCCAAAGGAAATTGACAAAAACTGAAAGGAAACTAAGCAAAAATACACAGGGAGATCAGCTTTGCCCATCTCTTCCATTTAATTTGCCAAACACCTACTCCTCTGTCTTATTGATTCTTCCTGGAATTTTTGGACTCTTTTGTGCAGTTTTTTACAAACTGCACACTCATCTAAATTGTCCTGCAACTTCTTTTTCAAGAGTGCTACTGAAAAGGATGAAAACAGTGCTATCATGCTCTGTTTACAACGTGTTACAATTTTGTTACTTGCTTATGAATTTGTTCTTGGCAAATTACACATTCTGTTTGAGCAAAAACAGTGCTATCATGAAGCAACTAAGTATAGGATATACACACAACTTTGGTATCTTATGACATGGCAAAACATGAACCTTTTTGTACCTTATAAGAGGACGAACAGTGAGCTCAGTATGGAAAAGAAGGGCAAAAACAAGGCTTTCTCCTAGCGGATCATTTGCTATATGTGGAGCAAAACAATGGCTGGTTGGAGCAACTTGCATTATAAGATTAAGCAAAAACATAATATTGTCCAAGCAACTCCTGAAGAAGCTAGAAAAACATTCCTCTTGGGCATTTGTTTCCATTGTTCTTTGGTTCAACAATGAAAATATGAGAAGAATATAAGTAAATGTGCAACTAAAAAACAAGAGAGACTGTTGTGCAGTTTAATTTACCTTGGTTATAGGATATCCTTCAGCATGATCTACCTCTTTTTCTCTTGTTCGGTCTCTTCAGATCTACCTCTTTTTATGGATAGAGATAACACAAGTCTTAGGTATGAATGAACAATAAAAACATCCAGGGGCAATGCATGCAACTTCATGTGCGTTGGAACAAAAAAGTAATCCAAAAGCTGTGTAATATGTATTCAACTAGCAACTGCGTGGGTGTTCCTAAGCAAGTTTGTGTTGAGATTTGGGCAAGTACATAAATGTTCTACAGGAAACTGATGGTTTTTGGGTAAGAATAGAACCTAAATTCTTAAAAAGTGCAGCCAACATAAAAACACAGGCAAGTCACATGCTTAGCATTAGCAAGTTTGTGGTAAGCTAGAAAGAAAAACAAAGAAGCCCTTGGAGAACATGTCTTAGGCTGTTTTTCCTTGGTGGTTTGGGGGCTAGTTTGTGTTTTGGGTTTGTAGGTTGTAGGGTGCATGAACAGCTGAGTTGGTGTTGTAGGTATTTTGATTTTGTAAGGCAAGTTGTGTTGAAATGTAGGCAAGTACATAATGCTTTGCAGGCAACTGATGGTTTTGTGGGGAAAACAATCACAGGTCCCTGGGGGAAGAAGGTACAAGTCATACCTTTTTTTATCCCCTGTTTAAGACAACAATTAGTTCCCCTATTTCCTCCTTTCTTGAGATCTTGGGCACCATTTGGTTAGATTCCGGCACATCTACTGCAAGGGCAAACAAAACGGAATTAGATGGGGAAAAAACTTGTTAAGCAACTGGGGAGCTTGGTTTGAGCAAGAAGAGTTCAGTTTGCAAGCAACTAGTGTATGTGTATGTATATGATGTTGTTCATAAAAGTTTTGGTAGCAATTGTTATCAGTATTGTGGGCAACTAACTGGGAAAAAGTAGGCAACTTCAGGCAATTGGTAGGCAACTAGTGTGTGTGTATGTGTTTGGTGTTGTTTATGGAAGTTTTGCAGCAACTGTTCCCATGATTGCGAGCAACTAATATGCTGAATAGTAAGCAGACAGTATGTAATTTGTAGGCAACTATTGTGTATGTATGTGTGTGGTGCTATTTGTAAAAGTTGTGTAGCAACTGATGCCAAGATTGTAAGCAACTAACTTTGAAATAGTAAGAAATTGCAGGGGATTTGTAGGCAACTAGTGTGAAGAAGTGAACTTAAACATGCATGACTCTACACGTACTCGCGAGAAAAGGTGCCCTTCTACAACAATATATACTGTGTGTGTTGATAAAACTATAGCAAAACAAGTTAGTGCACCCGTGATTTTAGGTGTGCCGGTTCTAGGTTACGTGTCAGACAAATTGTGTGTTTATGTTAGGCAACTTTGGACAACAAAAAACAAAGGAAAAAATGTTGGGAACTGTTGGCACACTAGAAATGTAGGAAAAAATTAGGCAACTGTTGGCAATATTGCAGGCAAGTACTACTTACTTTTGATCCCTGAACTTGCATGACTATATGCATGCTTGCTAAGAAAAAAGAGTCCCCTCCCCAACACTGGTTCTGTTTATGTATATGAAATTGTAGCAACTCTATGTCAACTTGTTAAGCAACTGTTTGAAATTGTTAGGCAACTACATCCTAACAAAAATGAAACATGTTGTAAATAACAGATTGTCAAAGAAAATTACCTTAATATTGTGGTTGATTCCTATTAAGTTGTTGTTAGTTAATACCTTGCTGGACTGCACCAGATCACACATACCCCTGCATAAATAAAAAATAAAAAAACAGTAACAAAAAACCAAAGATGGTTTATACCAATGACAGATTGTGGGGTGTGAACCAACTTTTTTAATACCCCCACCACACATTGTTGCAAATGTTGTGCAAGTGGCACATATCAATAAAGAAACTTGTCCCTAAACAAGAAACATAGTTTCAACGCAAAGTAAAACATTGAACTAAAACAAATCACCATGTCTTTTAAAAGTAGTACTACAAAGTTTCACATATGTTCAAAAACCGCCTCCAAATTCAGAACAAAAAGTCTGCATCACATCATCTGCAACTGCTCTTTTCTGACTCTGATTTGTATCCTGCAAAATGTAAAAAAGAAAACCGTGATGTTATAGACTATGTAGATTTCTAGCTTGGAACAAGAAAAGTATGTTGATTGATGAATGAATCTATGGAAAAAGAAATCAAAAAAATTTGTTGTTTCATATGACTGGATTTCTTTCATTCTTTTGTTCACTGATTGCTTCCCCTGCCGCTATTATGTGGATTATCCTTTATTTGACACTACAACAAGTTAACTTTGCGAAAAAATGTTTGTAAGTTGTGTGCCTTTTTTAATTTTTGAGCAAATTTATGCAGCAGGGGATGATCGACCTTAATGAATTGCCCGATGATGTTAATGATGAATTGCCACCTAATGTTGGAGTGGAAAATGGTGATCTCATGTCCTGCACACAACCTCCTGCTCATGGTGGTGAGGCAGTGAACAATGAAAAAGGACAACCCTAGCGACGACTCGCGGACCAGAAGCAGGACGACGAAGAGGAGAGAGCACCGAAACAAAACGAAAGAAAGAGGGGAGGAGAAAAGGCAGGCGGCAACACAGGATAAGGACAGTCCACCCACCCACCACCCTCCGCGCCATCGAACAGTGCGGTGCCGACGTGTCGTGTGAATGAATCGCAGCTGGGCATCTTACCCGGCGGGCCACAACATGTACCCGCCGACGAACGACAACCGGGCACGTCGATGAAGCGCACCCACCCCACGCCTCCTCGCCCCGGCGCAGAAACCGCTCACACCCAAGCGGTCACCCACAGAGAGGAGAACCACCCGCGATGGCGTGTGCCAGCCCACCTGTAGATGAAATGGGCGAATGAGAGGAGAGGCGAAACGATCCAGAACCGGAGCCACCGAGCGGCCAGGATCACGACACATCAGCAAGGCCGCACACAACGAACGGTCAGCAGGCAGATCGATCTGTGAGCTTCCTTATTCCAGCACAAATCAAGAATTGAGATGTCAAGCAACAAAAAACTACACTATTGAATCAACTTTTCCAAAAAATCCCCCTCCACCCCCACCCCTAAAAAAACTGCTCACATGGTCGAAGCAACTCACGTAGTATGAATCAGACAAATCCTATAGTATTGTGAGGCAATTCATAACATCGCAAAAAGCTACACCTGAATGTTGGATTGATTCCCTACCAAATCTCACAGCACATTAGTTTCAGGCAACTGCAACAAAAATACACTATTCAATCAACTTGCCCAAAAATCCCCCCCCCCTAAGTCCCCAAATCTCACAGCACATGAATTCCAGGCAACTCATAGATTAGAGCCAGGCAACTCAATAGTATGATTCTGCCAACTCGTACAGTATTGTGAGGATATTCCCAACCTCGAAGAACTACGGATTTGGCAAAACAAAACCATACACTGGGGATGTTGAATCCCTAACCACCAACCTCACCCGTGGATCTGAAAGGAAATGGAGACAGAGGGTGCAGTTGGACCTTACCTCGCGATTTCAACAACAAGTCCACCGCAGCGTCACCGGCGACCTGCGTTCCGCACCAAGCTCCGCCCACTGGTAGAAAAAGGGCCTATAGTCCCGGTTCGTAAGGGCCTTTAGTCCCGGTTCCGGAACCGGGACTAAAGTGTCGGTACTAATACCTCCCCCTTTAGTCCCGATTCAATCCAGAACCGGGACTAAAGGCCCTCCACGTGGGCAGTGCGCAGAGCCCAGTCAGGAGACCCTTTGGTCCCGGTTGGTGGCACCAACCGGGACCAATAGGCATCCACGCGTCAGCACTTCTGTGGCTGGGGTTTTTGTTTTTTTTAAAAGGGGGGGGGGGGTTGGGGGTTTTGGGGGGTTAATTTAGGTGTTTCATATATTGTGTTAGCTAGCTATAATTAATAGAGAGAAGTGTCCTCTGTTATGTCCGTGCTTGGTCGACGCTACGTACTATACATACGTATAGAGAGGACTAGACACGCTAGCTAGCTAGTAAGAAAACGAAGGAAACAGAAGATCGTCATGAACATATATGCATACAGAGAGAAGTGATATCGACCACCTCTCCTTCTCCGAGAGATTGGTCGAACAACAAGTTCTCGTATATCTATCTGACACTACCGGCTACATATATACAATAATTATCTCTTACAAATATAATCATACGGACTCAGGGTCCACATAGAATTCTCCGTCTTCAGGGATCACGTGGTCAAGAAAGAATGCCGCCAATTCCTCTTGAATTGCTCGCATGCAAGCTGGTGCTAGGAGTTCACCCCGTTTCCGAAACATCTAATTTGAAGAAGGGGGTCAATACACACACACACACACACACACACACACACACACACACACACACACATATATATATATATATATATATAAATGAATGAAACTCAACACAAATGATGGTAATAAAATAAAATTGTGAATGTTGTTATTTACGTACTTCATATTGTTCGTTAGAGTACCCGCCCCGCTCACAGGTCGTGTGGCGGATGGACTCGCAGATGTAGTATCCACAGAAATCATTCCCTTGTTCCTGCCACAACCACTTTACAAGAAATAGAGGTCAATCAAACTGATAAGCAAGAATGCTAAATGGTATTGATGAAACTAGCGCTTGAGTCACTAGGAGATGCGCGGAACATGCTACTATAGTACTTACTTTCGGGTGTCTAAATTCCAGCTCCTTCGGCAGTCCCGGAACTGTTTTGGTGAATTTTCTCCAAACCCTGCCGGACAAAGAAAACAATTACTTGATATCAGGAAATGAACAAAGTTGCTGATATGGTGGATAATGATCGATTTAACTTACTTCTTGAGGATTTCAGTCATGGCCGCATACTCCTTGGGATCTTTTCGTTTAGAGTCCAAGATGGTTACTACTCCCTGCTCAAGCTTAATCTCTAGGAGAATATAGTGGAAACTGCACACACATGCATAACTCATGAATTACATTACTATAACCTTGACTAATATATAAGGGAAATCGAATACGCACAAGACAGTAACACTCACCTGAAGTTGTAAGGAAAGAGTATTATATCTTTGTTTTGATTTATTACGAACGATCGTAGCAAGTTGGTCTCGGTAGCTGCGGCATGAAGTTTAACCTGAGTTGCATCTATGAGATATGTGTTAATGAACCCAATATCACCGACTTGTCTTTTCTTCAATTCGACGATCTTCAATCTGCATAATATAGTGAGGATGATTATAAATACATGCAATGAAAGAGCTAAGCTATATAGAGAAACTTAATGACAGAAGTAGTACTACTTACAGACAGTAGCAGGCGACCGTTGTTTTATCGAGGGCCAATTGATTGAAAAACTGATAGAACTCCTCAAATGGAACAGGCAACAGATCAATTCCAACGAGGTCATGCTCCTTTTTAACTTTCACATACAAAGTACTCCTCCCCCCAGAGTCTCTGCAGATTTTCAAGTACCAATCATGCAATCTTCGCATCATCGTTGATAGAGATCTTTCATCTTTGACGAGAGGCTTCCCGTACTCGTATCTTTGTATCTGCACGTCCATGGGTTCATAATGTACTTTGTCGGGCAGGTAATCTGCAAGATTGCTATAACCGGGCACCATCCTCGGATCATTAGCGACGTTGTGGCTAGGCACCTTGAGCGGGGGGCACGATTGCTTCGCTTGTTCGCCGAGCTGGGCAATTTGTTTCCCAGCTCGTCGTTCTTTCAGCCTTTGATCACTGACAGTACTTCCTGACCGCTCCGCTTCGGCAAATTCCTTTCCAATAATGCGGTCATAGTTTCCTTTCGGCGGATCAGACTTCGGTGGTTTTGTCAGGGCAGCCAGAGTGCGCTTCACTTTCACCCGATCTACCTTCTCCTCTGGAGGTGGATGTTTCTTTGCTTTCACCCCTTCAAAGAAGTTCCTCACTTCTTCTCGCGTGATCTCGGCGTTCTCCTCCAGGGTCCTCTCATATGGTAACTTCTCTGGAGTCTTCAGAGAAGGACCGAATCTGTATGTCCTCCCGCCTCTGGTTGTACTGCTAGACGCCGACCGAGCAGACGGAGCGGTTGTCTTCTTTACTTGCTTAAGAGGCGGAGGAGAAGGACTACGACGCGCCGGAGCAGCTGGAGCGGCGGTAGGTCTCTTCCGCCCTTGCTGACGAGGCGGAGAAGGAGGAGGCTGGCTGCTCGGGCGCGTCGGCGCAGGCAGAGAAGGAGGCGGAGTGCCTCCACGCGCCGGAGAAGGAGCCGGCCGAGGGCCCTGATCGTCACTCGCCGGAGGAGGAGGCGGTGGAGGCGGAGTGCCCTGACTCGCCGGAGGAGGAGGAGGAGGCGGTGGCGTCCAGTTCGGAAGGTTGATGGTACATGCACATGCTATGTGGGTGAAATTATGATACCATCCACGTCCCACAAGTGACGTGGGCGTCGAAGCCCGCGCCACTTGTGGGATGTGGGTGTAGTGTCTGACACCGACGGTACATGTATCTCACACTGACGATACTTTCTATTTAGGGTTTCTCCTCTACCGCTCCTCGACCTCTCGACGACCCTCGTTCCCGATAAAATAAAGAGGAAGAAGAAGAAGAAAAAAGAAGAGAAGAAAGAATAGAGGAGAAGACTTCCTCTTCTTCCTCTCCTCTTCTTCTCCCTCTTCTTCCCCTTCTTCCTCGCCTCTCTCATGAATGTCCGGCGTTCTCGACCCCCCCCCAC
>NC_041382.1:741451414-741452533 GCF_002162155.2 Triticum dicoccoides | reverse complement strand
TTTTTCTCTTCTTCTCCTCTATTCCTTTCTTCTTCTCCTCTTCTTTTTCTTCTTTTTTCTTCTTCTTATTTATTTCTCCTCTTCTTTTCGGTAGAGGAAACCCTAAATAGCTAGCAAGTATCGTGGGTGTGAGATACATGTGGCCTTCGGTGTCGGACACTACATCCACGTCCCACAAGTGACGTGGGCGTCGAAGCCCGCGCCACTTGTGGGATGTGGGTGTAGTGTCCGACACCGACGGTACATGTATCTCACACCGATGATACTTTCTATTTAGGGTTTCTCCTCTACCGCTCCTCGACCTCTCGACGACCCTCGTTCCCGATAAAATAAAGAGGAAGAAGAAGAAGAAAAAAGAAGAGAAGAAAGAATAGAGGAGAAGACTTCCTCTTCTTCCTCTCCTCTTCTTCTCCCTCTTCTTCCCCTTCTTCCTCGCCTCTCTCATGAATGTCCTGCGTTCTCGACCCCCCCCCCCACGTGTCGAAGAAAAAAAAGAAGAAAAAAAGAGGAGAAGAAGAAAGGAATAGAGGAGAAAAGAGAAAATAGAATATATGTTCTATTTTTCTCTTCTTCTCCTCTATTCCTTTCTTCTCCTCCTCTTCTTTTTCTTCTTTTTCTTATTCTTATTTATTTCTCCTCTTCTTTTCGGTAGAGGAAAGAATAGAGGAGAAGACTTCCTCTTCTTCCTCTCCTCTTCTTCTCCCTCTTCTTCCCCTTCTTCCTAGCCTCTCTCATGAATACATATACATGTACAGTATATATGAACAAAAAATATATCAATACATCCATCGATATCATTCCATACATACATATACATCTACATTATATATGAACAAAAAAATATCAAAATTCATCATACATACATGTACAGTATATATGAACAAAAATTATAAACTTTCTCCCCAACTCATACATACATACATACATACATACATCTACATCATATCAATATTATGCAAATTATGGAGCACGGAAGGAAGGAAGGGGGGAGGATGGGGCGGTAGCTACCTCTCCCGGAGGGATCGGGGAGGAGACGCGGGCGGCCGGCGTCGGGGGCGACGGCGACGAGGACGGGCTCGGGGTCGGCGAGGGCGAGGGCGACGGCGGGGCACGCTCGGC
>NC_041382.1:741442333-741450756 GCF_002162155.2 Triticum dicoccoides | reverse complement strand
GCGCTCGGGGGCGGGGCAGGGGAAACGGCGGCGACGGCGAGGCGAGCAGAGGGGCAGCCTGGGGGCGACATCGGGGCGGGATTGAAGAACCTGAACCAAAATTTTCACAAGTGTGGCTTATATAGACGGAGCATTGGTCCCGGTTGGTGGCACAAACCGGGACTAATGCCCCCTTTAGTCCCGGTTGGTGCCACGAACCGGGACAAAAGGTCAATTTTCAGCAGCCCAAAGGGCTGGAAGCGGCGGCCTTTGGTCCCGGTTGGTGGAACCAACCGGGACTAAAGGGGGCCATTGGTCATGGTTGGTGCCACGAACCAGGACCAATGCCCCCTTTAGTCCCGGTTGGTGCCACCAACCGGGACCAATGGCCTTTGCTGCCCCGAGCCCAAAAGTTTAGTCCCACATCGCTAGCTGAAGGGCGCCGGCACTGGTTTATAAGCGCTGGTCTGCCCACCCATTCGAGCTCCTCTCTAATGCAGGCTTTTGGGCCTAAACTTACTACTGCCTGTGGGCCTATTGGGCCTTCTGCGGGCCTGAATCCTGGCCCATGTAGGGTTTCTAGTCGTATTCAGGCCGTGGAGGCCCAGTAGGAGGCATTTTTTTGGTTTTTTCTTTTTTATTTCTATATTTTTTTTTGGTTTTTTATTTTTTTATTTCTACTTAAAACTATGTACTTACAGTTCTTTAGTGATTTCTTTTTGCTTTTAGGCCACAAAAATTATAAACTTTCTGTTAGTGCCATTAGTTTTAAATTTTAAATAGTTTAAATTTGAATTTTTAAAAATTTGTGTGAATCACTAGTTTATGAATAACTTTACTATAAAAATAGATTTTTTTTCTATTTATTTTTTTGTTTCTACTTACAACTAAATACTTACAGTTTTTTAGTGATTTCTTTTTGCTTTTAGGTCACAAAAATTATAAACTTTCTGTTAGTGCCATTAGTTTTAAATTTTAAATAGTTTAAATTTGAATTTTTAAAAATTTGTGTGAATCACTAGTTTATGAATAACTTTACTATAAAATTAGAATTTTTTTCTTCTTTACTATTTATTTTTTATTTATACGTACAATTAAATACTTATAGTTTGATTTTAGGTCACAAAAATTATATTCTTTTTGCTATTGAAGAATATTATAGTTTTATTTTAGTTGATCATAATATAATATTTTAATTGATTGTTTTTATTTTCATAAAAGTTTTGTAGTTTATTCTGTTTGCTATTAATTCATTCTTTGAGCTAAATGACTCTGAAATTGGAAAGCATTTCAAAATGAACTCCGAAAAGGTTGAAAGTTGGCATGGTATCACCATTTCACCCACATAGCATGTTCCAAAAAGTAGAGAGGGTTACGACAAAAACTTGATGCACTTCGTGTACAAAATGGACAATCACTTTCGAAGTATCAAAGTTTCAAACCATAAGACATGAAAGCATTTCAAATGAACTCTGAAAAAGTTGAAAGTTGGGATGGTATCATAATTTCACCCACATAGCATGTGCATGTACAAAATGGACAATGGTAGCATGTTCGTCTGTTACAAATTTGGCATGGTATCATCATAATAGTTGCGGGAGAAAGTATTCACTTTTTCTTCACTTGTGTCATTTGCTTATTGCGCCGTAACCATGGATAATCTTCATTGTTTATCAGGATGCTTGGGTCAGCCTTGACATTGAAGGGAGGAATTTCATGAAACTTTTCATAATCTTCAGACATGTCTGTCTTGCCGTCCACTCCCAGGATGTCCCTTTTTCCTGAAAGAACTATGTGGCGCTTTGGCTCATCGTATGATGTATTCGCTTCCTTATCTTTTCTTTTTCTCGGTTTGGTAGACATGTCCTTCACATAGATAACCTGTGCCACATCATTGGCTAGGACGAACGGTTCGTCAGTGTACCCAAGATTTTTCAGATCCACTGTTGTCATTCCGTACTGTGGGTCTACCTGTACCCCGCCGCCTAACAGATTGACCCATTTGCACTTAAACAAAGGGACCTTAAAATCAGGTCCGTAGTCAAGTTCCCATATGTCCATTATGTAACCATAATATGTGTCCTTTCCGCTCTCGGTTGCTGCATCAAAGCGGACACCGCTGTTTTGGTTGGTGCTCTTTTGATCTTGGGCGATCGTGTAAAATGTATTCCCATTTATCTCGTATCCTTTGTAAGTCAATACAGTCAAAGATGGTCCCCTGGACAACAAGTAAAACTCATCACAAACTGTGTTGTCACCTCTGAGACGTGTTTCCAACCAACTGCTGAAAGTCCTGATGTGTTCACATGTAATCCAGTTGTCGCACTGCTCCGGGTGTTTGGAGCGCAGACTGTTCTTGTGTTCATCGACATACGGGGTCACCAACATAGAGTTCTGTAGAACTGTGTAGTGTGCTTGAGACCAAGAATATCCGTCCCTGCATATTATTGAGTCTCTTCCAAGAGTGCCTTTTCCAATCAGTCTCCCCTCATCATCACCAGGGTCATCTCGTCTGATCTTATACCGCAACGCACCGCATACCGGGCATGCGTTCAGATCCTTGTATGCACCGCGGTAGAGGATGCAATCATTAGGGCATGCATGTATCTTCTCCACCTCCAATCCTAGAGGGCATACGACCTTCTTTGCTGCGTATGTACTGTCGGGCAATTCGTTATCCTTTGGAAGCTTCTTCTTCAATATTTTCAGTAGCTTCTCAAATCCTTTGTCAGCCACAGCATTCTCTACCTTCCACTGCAGCAATTCCAGTATGGTACCGAGCTTTGTGTTGCCATCTTCGTAATTGGGGTATAACCCTTTTTTGTGATCCTCTAACATGCGATCGAACTTCAGCTTCTTCTTTTGACTAATGCATTGCGTCCTTGCATCGACAATGACCCGGCGGAGATCATCATCATCGGGCACATCGTCTGGTTCCTCTTGATCTTCAGCAGCTTCACCCGTGGCAGCATCATTGGGCACATCGTCTGGTTCCTCTTGATCTTCACCAGCTCCCCCCGTTGCAACATCACCGTATTCAGGGGGCACATAGTTGTCATCGTACTCTTCTTCTTCGCCGTCTTCCATCATAACCCATATTTCTCCGTGCCTCGTCCAAACATTATAGTGTGGCATGAAACCCTTGTAAAGCAGGTGGGAGTGAAGGATTTTCCGGTTAGAGTAAGACCTCGTACTCCCACATTAAGTGCATGGACAACACATAAAACCATTCCGCTTGTTTGCCTCAGCCGCATCGAGAAACTCATGCACACCCTTAATGTACTCACGGGTGTGTCTGTCACCGTACATCCATTGCCGGTTCATCTGCGTGCATTATATATAATTAAGTGTCCAAATTAATAGAAGTTCATCATGACATTAAAACCAAAGTGCATACATAGTTTTCATCTAACAACATATAGCTCTCCAGAGCATCTAATTAATTAAACCATACATTGAAACTATGTAAAACATTTCAATGCGAAAACAAATGCGATCATAATCGCAACCAAGGTAACAATTGATCCAACGGCATAATGATACCAAGCCTCGGTATGAATGGCATATTTTCTAATCTTTCTAATCTTCAAGCGCATTGCATCCATCTTGATCTTGTGATCATCGACGACATCCGCAACATGCAACTCCAATATCATCTTCTCCTCCTCAATTTTTTTTATTTTTTCCTTCAACAAATTGTTTTCTTCTTCAACTAAATTTAACCTCTCGACAATAGGGTCGGTTGGCATTTCCGATTCACATACATCCTAGATAAATAAAATCTATGTCACGTTGGTCGGCATAATTTTCATAAACAATAAATGAACCAATAGTTATAAAGATAATATACATACCAAATCCGAATCATAGACAGGACGAGGGCCGACGGGGGCGGATACCAAAACCATCGCACTATATAAGATGCAATAATAAATGTAAAAAAATGATACAAGTATCTATCTAAACATACAAGTAAGAATATTTTTCCTTTCAGAAAGAAGATAAGAACAAGAGGCTCACCACGGTGGTGTCGGTGATGAGATCGGCGCGGGTGATCGACGGCGGTGAAGACGGGGACGGGGCGTGACGGACCGCTAAATCTAGACAAATCTCGAGGAAAATGGAGCTTGGAGGTCGAGCTTCGAGAGGAGAAAACTTAAGTAGTGTGGCTCGGGCATTCCATCGAACACCTTGTGTGCATAGGAGGTGAGCTAGAGCACCACCAAGCCCTCTCCCCCTCGGCCAGAAAAAAACAGAGCAATGTGCTCTGCTCTTATGCGAGGGGGTATATATAGGCACCTCATTGGTCCCAGTTGGTGGCATGAACCGGGACTAAAGGGGAGCCTTTGGTCCCGGTTCAAGCCACCAACCGGGACCAATGGTGGTGGGCCAGGAGCGAGGCCCATTGGTCCCGGTTCGTCCCACCAACTGGGACCAAAAGGTCCAGACGAACCGGGACCAATGGCCCACGTGGCCCGCCCGGCCCCCTGGGCTCACGAACCGGGACCAATGCCCACATTGGTCCCGGTTCTACACTGAACCGGGACTAATGGGCTGAGCCGGCCTGGACCATAGCCCTGTTTTCTACTAGTGGCCTTCCGCAGACACGCCGCACGCACCACCGCAGCCTCGCGCTCCTCCGACGCGCGGACCACCGCAGCCCAGCACTCCTTCAGTCACGCGTACACCGCAGCCCGGCGCTCCTTCAGCCGTGCACGTGCAGACAACCGAAAGCCAGTCCCTCCTCAACCGAGCGTGCGCGCACCACCGAAGCACCCGCCCTCCTCCGTCGCGCGCACACGAGGCCCGCACCACGACCTCCGCTTTCTCCGGTAGAGTGCAGATGCGGCGAACGAGGAGGAGAGGATGTGGAGGGGATTAGGGAGAGAGCGAGGAGGGCGAGAGAGGATTGGGAGAGACAGCGGCGCTCTCCAGGGCAGTTTCGAGATGTCCGCCGAACGGGCGAGAAGTGGCGGCCCCACCCAGGTGATATCGTGTCGTGGGCGAACGACGAACGGTCCCGACAACAAAACACCTGGTCGTGATCGCGCGCCTACGCCTTGCATCGGACGGCTGTCCACGCGAGTGCTCGCGACGGCAAACGAGCACCCGACCACTTTTTAGGATTTAGGTTTTTTCTTTTCAGGGCGCAAGAATTAGCAAAACGATCGACCATCCAAATGCATTTGGGTTATCTCTCACAGAAAAGAAAAAACTGCATCTGTAAAACGACACGGAACCGGATTTGAGCTGGATTCGGACCTACTATCATCATCTATTCATCTGGTATTCGAGTCGGAATCAGATACCGTAGGGCGTAGCTGATCGGCCGATGGATCCATATATACGGGGACGTCGGCGGTCTCCTCCTCTGCATCCATCCATCATCCATTGTCGCCGAGACAACCGCATACGATACACGTCGATCCCGCCGGGACAACCGCATACCAGCGTAAACTGCTTGCCGGGAGCCCGCGACACAGGACGAACACATTCACGATGTGTCCCGGCACCGGAAAGAGCCATATCGTTCTTCCTAGGGCAGCGCCGAGCTACGCAGGCTCCAAGCGGACGCTGGCTGTGTACGACCCTGCAGCGGCACAGCAACGGGCCGATGCGGCCAGACTCTCGGCGGACGCGGGTGCACTGGTGCCATCACTCGTGGGCGTGGCCGGTGAGCCCATCAAGGCCGTGCCGCTCGCTGCCAGCGCTCCTAAGGTCAGAGCTGAGCCGCCGGGGATACGCGCACCCAATGGCCTGCTTCCGTACCTGAGGCTCCGCGTCGACCTGCCCGTGCACTTCATCGACGAGAAGACCGTGACCGCCACCGACGTGGATCCGCAGCAGAACCGGTTCCGCCTCCCGATCGACGGCGTGATGCGCAACCTCCGCCCGGTCCTCTCCCACCTAGATCACCAGGCCGCCAACCTGGTGCACGTGGAACCCCCGAGACCAAGGCTGCCGAAGCTACCCAAGGTTCCTGGGGAGAAGACGAAGAAGAGAAGGGGAAGGGAGCACGGCGGCCTTCCCGTGCTCGTGATCGAGCGCGACGCCGGCATCAGGGAGCTGCAGCTGACGCGGTGGGAGAGCAGCGGCATCTGCATCATCAAAGGAGAGGGGTACATGGACTTCATCAACAACTGCGGCTTCAGTGTGGGTGACGTGGTGGAGATATGGGCTTTCAAGCAGAGAGCCATGCGTTTGTTCGGCGTGGATATCTACGAGGAGGGGTACCAGGAGAGCCCTCTTTATGTTCTCTTCATCAAGAAAGGCCATATGCTACCAGCACCCCGTGCTCAAGTAGTTTCCGATGGAGGAGAGGAGGAAACAGCACAAGAACACGCGCCCTAGCTAGTTCCCTGGTGTTCTTGCATGTAGAATTGTACAAACTTGTTTGTTCTATGGTAGTGTTGCGACTTGAATCTTTTCTTTTTGTGAAGTCGTGGTGTTAAGACTTGCATGTAACTTGCGTTGATATAATACAGTCCTTGTTTTGTTCAAGTTACAAAAAATACATACCTCATTTAGTTTTTCTCTGGCGAAAGAGGTGACGACATTCAATAAATCAGGAAATCTATGAAACTTTATCTACATTTTGACGGCCTAGCCAAAGTGAAGAATACCGGAGCAAATGTTAACATTCCCTACACCAAACAAACTACCTATCATACATGTGTGCATGAGGACCAGCTTCATCCTCCTAGGGGAAGATTAAACCTCAATCATCGCATGTCCACCACCATGAGGTGCTCCCTCCTTTCTTCGCTCCTCTCGTGCCTCAGAAGTGACAATAACATTTCTTTCTTTCTCGTGTTCCGCTTTCAAACTCTTTGAATAATGCTAATTCGTTATTATCGAATTCTCAGTTTCAATTTTTCAAATTTAAAATGTTTACTAGGCGACATCTCTAGGTTAGTGTTGTTGTGATACAAATTCAGTATGGGGTGTGTACGACGGTCTTATACCAAAGATCACCATACACTCATCAAAGTGACACTTTGACTGTTTTTAATATGTGAGGTCGTCTTTTTTATCGCAGCTTAATCCTATATTAGGAGCAGTATCGAGGGAAGATTGTTCCAAGACTTGGGGTCTTCAGAGACTTTGTGAGGTCAGCTCCAAACTTCTCTTCCTTGAAGTCGTCCCGATTCAACGGAAACCTCAAACTCGACCCTAGGTTCTCACATGAGTCTAGGACCTATGTGCCTCTACCCTTGATTTGGTTCAAATGAGAGTGACCGGACATGCACATGGTAGATTAGGCTAGTGGACTTGACAAATTGTCAATGTTTCCCTTAAGGTGGTCCGTAGGAGGGACAACTACGATAATCTCGTCCACTAGTCCATGATGGGCTAGGGATGATGGAGTATGGTCCATACTGGACCAGCTCACTCATCTCTCCACCATCTTGATCTTATTTCACATCGGGCTTCATCCTTTGAATTTTCCCTTCAGTGTATTTTTCTCGTTGACTTGTTGACAATAGCAAGTTGTTTAGACTTTTGTTGACATTGTCAATTTTATCATGTAGATGTTATGCAAGTTGAAGGACCCCAAGTAGAACTTACTGTTCCCAAAACATAAATTTGCTAGTATTTCTAATGTTGTCTGAATATGGAAGTAACACACTCTGCCATGAAAAGGGATGGCTCGCCCTAATGTTAGTTCCAACATTGGATCCCGCAAGAAGTATAAAGACTCTCCCAAATGCATATCTGCTTAGAGTAAGTTCTAACTGTATGAAGGGGCCTAAGAAATTAAACTCTCCAATGCATATGGGCTTAGTCTGTTGTAGGTAAGGTTCTTTCAAGTAGTTAGTTGTAGGATATTATGTGGACACTCAAGAAGCAGGGGGGAAAGAGAATATGGACTAGAAGATCAGGAAGGGATCCAAATATACATAGTGCCTGGTGGCTGGCATTGTTTCTTCTTTGAGACACCAAAACCATCCCTCTCCTCTTTAGTTACCCTGCCACTTCACTTTCTGCCTATCTGGTTTAGCTTAGCATCAACACAAGGTGGAGCATTAGAAGCAGCTTAATTAAGTGGAGAGGCACAATTCCTTTTAGACACATAGGATTCATTTAATCCTCTTGTGTATGGTGTAATTAGTGATTTAAATCAAAAGAAACAACTAATAAACCAAACATATTTCATGATCTCTCCACTCGCAAGAGAATTGCCGGGTATAGTTGAATATAATCCATGAGCCGTGAACCATGAAGCGTGAAGCGTACTTATTTTTTATTTTTATTGTGTTTATTAGCAATGAAGCTACGTATTTATCTTGAGATGGAGATGAAAACGAAGCGGTAATGAGCAAAACAAAGTGCTACGACAGTTTTTTTATTTTTGTTTATGGAAACGGAAATGAATACATAAACCTCAAAAAGAATTACAAAAATATATACTACCAGGAACTAATATGGGGTGAATACAATAC
>NC_041382.1:741439406-741441985 GCF_002162155.2 Triticum dicoccoides | reverse complement strand
CGACAGTTCAAAAACATTTGTATTAACACAATAAGCATGATCCTCTATAGTACATTGCTTTATGGCTCTCATTCTTCAAGCATTGTGGTGTAGCTGATTCACCAACAATCGTATTTAACATGATTAGGACCAAACACCAGTTAATCATGACAGTGGGCTGAACCATAAGTAGTTGTGTGAGTAAAGGAAGCTGAAGGCTATGCACATGACTGGAACTTACTGGTTTTGTTATGCTTGCTCGCTCTATATAATCTCATAAGAAAGTATATGTAGTTCTTGCCACAGCAAAATAGATGAATCTTCTGAGGAAAAAACTCTAATGTAGTATTTGAGATATTGGACCAAACTAGGCTGAATACTACACCATTTTACACGTACTTTGCAATACACATGGAAGGCATAAGATTCTGGCTGGCGAGTCTGCCATTTGTTTCTATGCCATAACAAATAATCACATGATCTTTCTAAAGCACTTTTGGCTTCTTGAATTGAATTGAATGTGTGGTTGTGCAAGTCTAAGTCTTATTTGTGTGTAAACCGAATGTGTTCCTTTTAAAAAAAAGGCATTAACCCGACTTTATAAATAAAGTCACTAGGAAGAATTCAGGCAAGCAACAGACATAACCGAAGTTCAGACATCGCCACTAGGAAGGGCCAACAGAAACAATTTACAGAAATAAGTGGCACGCGGGCCAACTACCTACTACCAACAGCCAGAAGGAAGACTAGCAACGACATAAAAGCAGACTCGGCATCATGTAGGAGCAGCTTGATCATGCTGAGAAAGGGATGAAGCCATGGTTCGAACTTTAGAGATCAACAGCTCCGTTGCATCACGATCAGTCTCCTTAGTCGATCATTTCCATTGCTGAAGAAAGGATAACAATTTCAACAAGCAGTTAGCAGTTTTGGTAGGGAAGATATAATCAATAGTAAACTTGTTTCTAACAGTCCAAAGAACAAAGAACCCAATGCATCTTATAAAAGCCAAACCAAAAAACATATATTCAGTCCCACCAACTGATCCGCAACGAAATGAAGCTCAACAAAAGAAGAGGGGGAGGGGGAAGTTGACATCGAGCCACGACCGGATACAACTCCACATTAACTTCGCCAAATCGCAGGAGGAGAAAATATGGTTAGAATATTCCCGAGCGCCACAAAGAGCACAAAAGTCAGACCTAGGACCGTTGCATTTATGAATTTGATCAGCGGTCGTGGAGTTTCCTTGCATTTGATTGATTATTTTTTTTGTTGAGGGGTGCATTTGATTGACTAATTGACCAGAATGAAATGCGGATGCGGCCACAGTCATAGTTCATATTACTCTGCGTAGCATGACAAATTGACAAATAAAGGCTTTATGCCCTTCCTCGGTTATCATTTAGTTAATGATGATAGTAGGATGATCCAAAAAGTGGATATGAGCGAAGGAGCCGCCGAACTGGCTCAGTGTACTCATGAATGGAGTTAACTTGATTTTTCCTATGACTGTAAATCTTTAAGGGCGCTGATCTGCATCGGCGCACCGGCTCAACTGTTGGACCGGTTGAGCACCAGTCGTCCGATGCGGGAGCCAGGGCCATCAGATCTACGCGAGGTCCCTTCACTAGTAGAAAAAGGGCCTTTAGTCCCGGTTCATAAGGGCCCTAAAGGCCCTCCACGCGGCCGTTGCCTGGAGGTCCACCTTTAGTCCCGGTTGGTAACACCAACCTGTTACCAACCGGTACTAAAGGATATTTTATGATTTTTTTTGAAATTCAAAATTTTAAATTATTTTAACCTCTAATCTCTAATCACCCCTCATCACTGCTCAATTTAATCTTTAATCTCTAATCACCCTTCATCATTCCAAATCATCAAACTTCCTGAACGGTCACCCATCCTCTCACTACTCCAGCCTGAGCACGCTTAACTTCCGGGTTCTATTCTCCCTCGTTTCCAAGTCTGCACTTATTGTTTTCCTGACAATAGTAAGATGGCAATCCTATTAACCCTCAGGAATTTAGTTTGAGCATGAAGTCACACATTTCACTGTTTGAGTTTGAAACTATTGTTCTAAAAATCAATAATTATTTAGTAACACTAATATTTCTTGAATAAGTAGGTTGACCACAGTTTGACCATAGTTGACCAAAATTTAAAAAAACTGAAATAATTATTTAGTAACACTAATATTCTTGAATAATTATTTAGTAACACTAATACTTCTTGAATAAGTAGTTTGACCATAGTTTGACTAGATTTAACAAAAATTCAAAAAAAACTGAAATTTGAGCATAACTTTTTTCCTTTTAGAATTTGAGGATTCTAAAAATTTGCAAACAGGCCGTAGGCGATCTCCATCGGATGCGGATTTTCGTTCCGAACATTTTGATATATTATACGTTTTTTCCGACATCGTATGCAAAAGTTATAGCCGTTTTACATTTTCCCTACATTTTTTGCAAAACATGTCCAAATTTAAGTTTTTAAATTTTCCTAACTAGTAGATGTAGTAACATAACTACCTCTCGAAGGATTTTAAATTTTGAAGTTTCTATCATTTTCTTTTGCTTTTTACAAAACTGAAAAGGCGA
>NC_041382.1:741415859-741439191 GCF_002162155.2 Triticum dicoccoides | reverse complement strand
AGCATTAGTACCAGTTCGTGGCACGAACCGGTACTAAAGGTCTCATCGCACCCTTTAGTACCGGTTCGTGCCACAAACCGGGACTAAAGGTCCCATTTGAACCGGGAGTAATGCTTGTATGGTGCCCTCGCCGCTTGAACCGGGACTAATGCTCACATTAGTCCCGGTTCGTAATGCAACCGGGATTAATGCTCTTTTCTGGCTGGACCAAAGCCCCTTTTTCTAATAGTGCTTCGAGAAAATCCTCCCGCACAACACCCGCCCCCTCGCCGCACTGCACCGCGGGACGCCCCCCGCCGGTCGTTGACCTCGCAGTAGGCTGCACCTCGCCGCCCCAGCCTCCCCACGGATGGCAGCTAGCCACCTCCGCCGCCGGCCACAACTGGGCGATGAAGCCGTCACAACTCCGTCGCCGCCGGCCATTGACACATGCAACACTCGCCGCGGTTGCAGCTAATCCGTGAATGGATGTAGCAAAATTCAAAGACAGTTGTAGCAAAAACGCTGCTGGAATTGGCCGCCGCACTTGAAGCGCCATGGCCTCGTGAATGGATGTAGCAAAACACGTCTCCAGTAGTAGCAAAAAACAAGGTTGTTGCAATAAAAATGTCATCTTCGTAGTTGCCGCTCATATCTCAGTCGTAAAAAAGCACCACAGCGTCGTGAATGGATGTAGCAAAACACACAGACAGTAGTAGCAAAAATTTGACACGGTTGTATCAAAAATGGCCACCGTCGCCGTCGCCGATCGCAGAAAATGGCCGTCGTTGCAAAACCAGAAGACGGTTGTAGCAAAAAACCAGGCTACTTCCAGCAAAATTAAATACGGTAGTAGCAAAACTCGATCTGATCTAGCAAATCAAAAAGATGGTAGCACAAAATGTTTCCGGTTCCAGCAAAAAAAGACACTGGTTCCAGCAAATTGTGATGCCAGTACAAGCAAGAATAAATGCCGGTTGTAGCATGTTGGAGTCGCCGCCGATGTTGGTTGTAGCTCATCGCGTTGTCGCTTCCAGCTTCTCTAACGGCAGGTTCCAGCAAAATTGCTTGTGGTTTGCAGCACCTGTGGAAGCATGCGGTCATCCTTGGTCACTGCCGTCGCACGCCACCGGTTGCCACTCCCGCTCGTCGCCGTTGTAGCATGGTCGCCGCCGTTTGAAGCACCCTATCCCACACCGCAAGCTGGGTTGCCGCACAGCCGTGCTGATGGATGGGCGGCCGCTCGCCGGAGTAGCACGGAGCGGGTGGATGGTGGCCGCTCGCCAGAGCAGCGGGGGCATGTGGATGACGGCTGCTCGTGACATCGACGGTGGTCATCACCGGCAAGAGTTTATTTGGGGAGGAACGGGGAGAAGACGGGCGAGAGGATAAGGGAAAGGAATAAATGGTGGAGTGATTCATGCGGGATAATAGAAACAGGCTTAAGACTAGCCACAATAGAGAGTAACATACACTAGTAACATACACGTATTCCTAGACCATGTTACTATCTTCATAGTGGGTAGTAACATAAGTGTGGTAACATGCATAGCTTCATTTATTAGGTTATAGACTCATATTGCATTGGGACATGTGATGTTACGGTAACTAGCTAAGTTACTACTACTACCTCTCTCCTCATTAACTCATTGCCACATAAGCAAATTTGCTGAGTTGGACTTGATGTTACTGCTGAAATTACTTTCATTGTGGCTATTCTAAGCGGTGATGGGTGGGCCTGTTGCCAGCATGGACTTGACTGGGGGAGTTTCAGCCGGTCGACCGGCTTTAAACGTTTCCTAATCTCCAAACCAGTGTCGATTGTCGGTGTTGCTACTCCAAGCCGACAGTGAATTAATCTTTAGAAAAAAATATAATCCCATAAGAATAAATCGCTGATCGCAGCATCCCGAAACAGAGGACCCGCCAGTTCTAGCAGAATTCATCTCTTTTTACAGATCAGGTTTACAACTGCAGATTATTTATAAACCACGCATCTCGGTAAATACAAGTGAACAAGAAACCAATAGAATAAGCTGAAACAGCGTCTAAACCATGAATTTCCTACGCCACAGCAATGGAAGCAGCGAGCGCCACCACCGGGCGGCGCTCTGCCTGCAACTCGGTCAGTAGAAGACGTCCAGCAGCGCCTGGCGGAGGACGTCGTAGTCGTCGCGGCTTCGGAGGCCCCAGACGGTGCCGCCGCGCGCGTAGGCGCGGCGCAGCCAGGCGAGGTGGGCGGCGAGCGCGCCGCAGACGACTGCGCAGGCCTCTGGCATGTGGCAGGCGAGCGGCAGCCAGGTGTTGAGCGGCCACAGCAACCGCACCGAGACGTGGAGCACCTGCGCGAAGCCCCTCGCCGCCGCGAACGCCACCAGCAGGTGGAGCCCCATCGGTGGCTAGCTAGCTCGGCTCAGTCCACAGCTCTACTCCAGGTCCTTTGTTGTTCTTTCGCCACGGTGAGGCTCTGTCTTTAGATGCTGCCCTGGACGCTGGTGGGTGGGTGCTTTGCCGGCGGCGGCCCGGCGGGGTTGCCGGTTGCGGCCTTCCCCGGGTGCGAGCGCGAACGAAATGTAATGAATGAGTTGTTATTATCGTCGTCATCGTTGTGAGTGAAGACGGAGAGGACGCATCTTGGTTGGATCTGGGCAAGAGCTATGATTGTGACGAGGGCGGAATTGGGAAATACACCCGGTCGATCTGAGATCTCAGCTCACACGCAATTACTAGTTACTTTTAGGTGTATAATTCACGGGAGATAAATACACTAGAAGTCATGTAACTTGCACGCAACATTCAGTTTAATGCATAAACTTGTTAAAATATGTGTTTTTGTCATTTAACCCGTCCTCTTGTTCATATACAATGCTTTTTTTTTCGGGATATATACAGTGCTTTCTACCGTATCCAATCATATCCCTATGCGTGCCACGTGGCAGGGCCCATTCTCAGTGGCTGAGATGGTGGTAATCCGTGTGCACTGTTTTTTAGATAGCACCATTGCATTTTATTTTTTATGCAGAAAATTCTCAAATAAAATGAAAAACGTGGAACGTTTGAGAGATTTGAACCATGACCTGCCGTGATTCGCCCAGAATAGACAGCCACTCGACCAGCTGAAGTTTGACATTAAATGTATACAATTTGCTTTATACTAACATAGACCATACGAATTAAAGTAAAAGTCAAATCAGGAAAAAGGGAAACCCCGCTTTAAACCGGCGACCTGTTGCAATTAAGCAGGCGTCCTAACCAACCACCTAATGTTACTTCATATTTATTTGAGACTACTAAGTTATATATCCAAGTGTAAAAGTACAGGTTCTAAACTATATTTTCTCTTATTTAGATTTTTTGTTTAAAATTATTTCAATTAGAAAAATTCCGTTGATTTGCCCGAATTTTACATTACAAAAACCAAAGTCAGTTGGACTAGTATTATGAATAAGTTCAGACCTCGGGCTCGAGGACGTAATCTGAAAGAAATTTGTACGCATTCATTCTGAACAATATTTTCTTTTATCTAAATAATCACATTCAAAGAGATAATTTTATGATTTGTCCTAAAAAATTATGTATGTTCATTTTGACCTATATTTTCCTTTATCTATCTTAAATGTTGTTGATATATCCAAAAGAATTTACGTACATTCACTGTGCACTATATTTTCTTTTATCTAGATTTTAAAATAAAAATGGTTCCAATTCAAACATAAATTGAGAACGAGCCCCGGTTGATGCATGTTCGCATCGCTTACCTCCCCGCTTACCTCGAGCAGGGCCGCATGCTAGGGTTCCAGCACCGCCGCCGGCCCCGCCTCGCCGCCCCTGACCTCGCCGCCGCTGGATTGGTCCTCGCCGCCGCCGGTACCCACTCCCGCCGCAGCTCAGCCGTCCTCGCGGCCCTCTGCCCTCTGCCGCAGAGGGGACAACAGGAAGGCGCTGCCGCGCCCCTATGCACCGGCTGCCCAGGGCGCCTCCGTCCCGCAGCCGCAGCCGAAGTGCCCATCTGCAGCTGGACGGCGACCACTCCTTCGCTTCGAGGCAAAAACTGCCGGCTGTCTCCCATGCAGCCACCATGTGCCATCCTATCTCTCTGAACTCTCTGTTCTTCTTCTTCTTTTAGCTAAATTGGATAGATTGACAAATTTGTTGCAAAGATGGATGAATGGATGTATCAATTTGATAAATGGATGTTGCTAGATAGATTTTTTTTCTGTCAATGCAACTGTCTACTGGTGCTATTGGTACTGTAAATATTTGCTACTGTATGAATGATGTTGTTAGATTGATGAATGCTGTTGTTAAATGCTAACATGAGAACCTTAAATGGTAATGGTAGATCCTGTTTGAAACAACGAAGTGTTAACAATTCATCAAATGATTTCTCTCGAAGGGTGATACAGACATTTCAGCACACAACTCTTTCTAGAATCTCAAACTACAATCTCAGAAAAGAACTCGGTGTTAGATTCTGGGGGAAGTAGATTCTGGGAGAATTTTCTAGAATCTTGATTCTGCAGAATCATGTGTGAAAAGAACTGGACCATAGTATCGAACTGGGGCTTTCCTTTTCAGCACAGCCTTTTGTCATTTTAATTTATGCAGTACGTGTTAAATAGCTTTAACTGTGCACTTAAACGTGAACTGTTAGTTGGTCTCTAGTGGCTCTCTATGCTAGGGGGATCGTGGTAGCTCCTCGTTTCGAATCCCATCATGCGCTGCAGCTATTTGAGGACTTTTTGTGTAAAAATAAATAGAATGTGTGGGTCCTTTCTAAAAAAACAGCCTCAGCCACTGACAATGGCCCTACCACATTGGCACGCGTAGGAAACACCGTATCTGAACGAGATGACTAGGAACTCATATTCTACAAGTTTGTACACTAAACTGGCCGTCTGATGCAAATTCTATGACTCCAGTTGTATTTATCTCATTTCACGGCCGGCCATCGAATTGCAGTGCTATGCTGGAGCACGTACTAGTGTCTCTCAAAGCACCCGTGCCCACAATGCCACTTGACAAATCCTATGGGTTTCTCACAAAAAAGGAAAAGACAAAGCCCATGGCATTCGTCTTTTCTTAAGACCAATGATTAGATCTAATCAAACAGTAAATTAATTCATCTAAAAAAACAAACAGTATATGATACTTTTCCACCAATTCTACGTCCCGCACCCCAGCATTTCCTTCCAGCTTCTTTATTCCTCTTGTATTTCTCCTTTGTTTACTTGATGCAACATTTCTCCATGCGGCCAAGAGCCACAAAGTGGTGGAGAAAGAGGAGCTTGCACGGCGAGTTTTCCCTACCTCCCGGGCTTGCAGTGATGGCCACCCCTGGTGGGGGTCAGGTTGGAGCTGAAACGGGGCATGCTTCATGCTACCAAGCACGGGGATGGTGGGAGGTCAGGGCTGATGAGTTTGAGCACACCAGATCTGCGCGACGATAGTGCTCTGGTGAGCCAGATTCATCGCCACGAGTCTCTGGCTATGAGGTTTGCATTCCCGGACAAAGGTTAGCTTTGAGTTATTCGATGTTACAACATCTGTTCGACATGCTATGTCCTTGTCTTTTATGTTGTTGCAAACACACACAAACATGTTGTGATGATTCTTAAGGTCCGCTACAAACGTTGTGTGTTCATGTTGTGTTGCTCAAAACGTGGGTTTACATGCTATATATGTTGTGATGACTCTTCTCAGGATTCTGCTTCGACCAATGAGGATTTATTGCATGCGACGAAAAAGGTCATGCATGGTTGTGCACTTGTGCTTGACATGACTAGACATATATTTTTCTCCTTATTTTTGACACCCCACAAGAGAAGTTCTGCTACAATGTTGCAAATGTATAGCCCGGAAGTTTCATGCTGCAACTGTCGAACGGTCCAGACTTTGCAATTTAAACTGAAGGCTAGGGAGGCGGCCGATATGGGGCTCGCCCTGCCCGACTAATGGCTAGTGTTGCCCTAATCGAAAGGGTTACATCTGCCGTGACAAAAGAAGCTACAACCGACGGTGCATCTACATGCTAAACTGACATAGATGCATCCTGCAGGCTTAACTTAGCCAACACCTGAGCTACCCTATCCTGATCCCTATTACCATAAGTGATCTTAACCCCATCTAAGCCACTTGCAATCTTCTTAATTTCTTCGGTGAGCAAGCCGTGGCTTGATGTGTCATGGCCATGAGAGTCTAGTCCGCGGCAACACTACAGGACTCGCGGTCTATGCCTACGGCCACGGGCCGTCGGCATAGGCCCCTAAGCCGTCGGCATAGATCTATGCCTACGGTTGCCGTCGGCATAGACCCGTCGGCATAGATGTCGTCAGCGTAGTCTTGTCAGACCGTCGGCATAGTATAGCCGTCGGCATAGGGACCTATGCCGACGGCCTGGCGTCAGCCGTCGGCATAGTTTAGCCGTCGGCAGTGTTTTGCGTCTGACGGCAACGGACGGCGCCGTCAAAAGCGCAGACGAATCGTGCAACGCCACGCGGCAGAGGTATGGCGACGGCTTTGCCGTCGGCATATCTCTGCCACGTGGCAACCCGTGGTACTCCTGGTGGCAGGGCTATGCCTACGGCAAAGCCGTAGTCATAGATGAATCTATGCCGACGGCTTTACCGTAGGCATAGCTCTGCCACGTGTCGTTTCCTAGTTACTCCTGGCAGCAGGGCTATGCCTACGGCAAAGCCGTCAGCATAGATTTCCATCTATGCCTACAGCAAAGCCGTCGGCATAGATATGCCACGTGGTGAGCCCTGGTAACTCCTGGGTGTATATATGCCGACGGCTTTGCCGTAGGCATAGTTTTTTTTTATTATTTTCCCTGTTTTCTCTTTTCCAATTCATTTGACAGCATTTCAAAACAGAACAATTTGAAATCATGCAGAAATATGACAATTCATTATCTAAACATACTCAAGGTCATCTAAACATACTCAAGTTCACCATCATCATCTAAACATACTCAAATTCATCACATCATCTAAAGATCATCACCGACGGAAGTTCATGAACATAAAAGTAGTGCAAGACATGAAATATCATAAAAGTAGGAATATGAAAGGCATGGCACGATGGCCACATGCACGGAATCATCAAGCAAGACCACCTCCGCCAAAACCACCACCTCCGCCAAAACCACCACCTCCGCCAAGACCGCCATCGCGACCACCACCACTCTGCCAGATCGGAGTGACTGGGGTCAACAGAGCAGTAGTCGAGCCACTGGTCCCCTACATGTTTTAGAAAAGATTCTAACGATAAATATGATATGATAGTGTTGAATGAACGAGAACTAGTTTGCCAGTAGTTAGGCAAATGTACTAACCGGACCATCACTGCCTAGTGCCACCTATTCATCGAACGTGGGCACGTGTGGGGGTTCTCCCGCAGGTGGTGCTGGGGGTCCCATTTGTGGTGGATCCGTGCGGTTACTCCAAGACGCCAACATAGCCTGAATGTTAGTTAAACAAGCAAACTAGAAGATCAGAAGGAATGAAAGTGCAAAAATTTAGCTTGGTTTTAAGAGGGCAAAACTAACCGTCATCATCTGACGGTTGTAATCATCGTTTGCCTTCACTCGTTTCAAGTACTACCGCACCTCGAGATTCCTATGCTCGACAAACTCCTTATATGCCTACATAATTTAGGTTGTTTCTAAGTGAGCAATGCTGAAAATAAACTTAGAATGCTAGACAGAAAAAGATAAAGAGGAAGTACTTACAGCATGCTGGCGGGCTAAGGGAGTCTGTGAACGCCCCATACTCTCTAACTGGCTGGGGTTGGTAGCCCGAAGCCGTGTGTACGAGATCGAAGGAGTGATCAAGCCGTCGAAACACGGATACCGGCCATTCTTCTTCCCCTGGATGGCCACCACTGCCGTGTCGTCGATCTGAGACTGGGCGACCTCAGCAACAGGAACATCCGGATGCAACTCCTGATAGTGATGAATGTAAGACCCCAGGTGCTCCTCGGTCTTGCCGTAGTACTGGCTCTCGCCCTTCTTGCGATGACTCCGCTCGCGGGCCAGCTTCCACGACTCCATGTCTGAGAGCGGCCTCTTCAACTTGTCCTCCTACAACGTTAGATAGAAGTTAGCCATACATAAGAACATGACGGTAAAGAAGAACAAAAATGCATCATGCACATAGATATACCTTCATGGCCTTGAAGCCCCAGTGGTTCCTGTTTCCTTGGCCGTGTGTCCCGTCGGCTCCACGGTTAGCCCGGGCCTTGATGCTCTTGGCAGCAAACTCTGCATCGGCGCCGAGCCACCTATCCACCAAACTCGCCCATCCGTCATGCCTTCCATAGCACCAACAAGGAACAACCTATGCAAATTTTGTTGGGGAACGTAGCAGAAATTCAAAATTTTCCTACGTGTCACCAAGATCTATCTATGGAGAGACCAGCAACGAGTAGAAAGAGAGTGCATCTACATACCCTTGTAGATCGCTAAGCGGAAGCGTTCAAGTGAACGGGGTTGATGGAGTCGTACTCGTCGTGATTCAAATCACCGATGATCAAGTGACGAACGCACGGCACCTCCGCGTTCAACACACATACAGTCCGGTGACGTCTCCCAAGCCTTGATCCAGCAAGGAGAGAGGGAGAGGTTGAGGAAGACTCCATCCAGCAGCAGCACAACGGCGTGGTGGTGGTGGAGGAGCGTGGCAATCCTGCAGGGCTTCGCCAAGCACCGCGGGAGAGGAGGAGTACTTGTGAGAGGGGGAGGGCTGCGCCAGAACTTCGTGTATAGCTCCCATGCGCCTCCCCACTATATATAGGGGTGGAGGGGCTGGTTTCTTGCCCTCCAAGTCCATTGGGGCGTTGGCCAAGGTGGGAGGAAAGAAATCTCATTATTTCCTTCCCCACCGATTGTTATCCCCCCTTTTTAGGGATCTTGATCTTATCCCTTCGGGATATGATCTTATTCCTTCTAAGGGGGGATCTTGGTGCGCCTTGACCAGGGGTGTGGGGCCTTGCCCCCACTACCCACGTCCATGTGGGTCCTCCCCATGCAGGTGGGCCCCACTCCGGAACCTTCTAGAACCTTCCCGGTACAATACCGAAAAATCCCGAACATTTTCCGGTGGCCAAAATAGGACTTCCCATATATAAATCTTTACCTCCGGACCATTGCGGAACTCCTCGTGACGTCCAGGATCTCATCCGGGACTCCGAACAACATTCGGTAACCACATACAAACTTCCTTTATAACCCTAGCGTCATCGAACCTTAAGTGTGTAGACCCTACGGGTTCGGGAGACATGTACACATGACCGAGACGTTCTCCGGTCAATAACCAACAGCGGGATCTGGATACCCATGATGGCTCCCACATGTTCCACGATGATCTCATCGGATGAACCACGATGTCAAGGACTTAATCAATCCCGTATTCAATTCCCTTTGTCTATCGGTATGTTACTTGCCCGAGATTTGATTGTCGGTATCCAATACCTTGTTCAATCTCGTTACCGGCAAGTCACTTTACTCGTTCTGTAACACATCATCCCGTGATCAACTCCTTGGTCACATCGCGCATATGATGATGTCCTACCGAGTGGGCCCAGAGATACCTCTCCGTTTACACGGAGTGACAAATCCCAGTCTCGATCCGCATAAAACAATAGATACTTTCGGAGATACCTGTAGTGCACCTTTATAGTCACCCAGTTACGTTGTGACGTTTGATACACCCAAAGCACTCCTACGGTATCCAGGAGTTACACGCTCTCATAGTCGAAGGAAGAGATACTTGACATTGGCAAAGCTCTAGCAAATGAACTACACGATCTTTTGTGCTAGTCTTAGGATTGGGTCTTGTCCATCACATCATTCTCCTAATGATGTGATCCCGTTATCAACGACATCCAATGTCCATAGCCAGGAAACCATGACTATCTGTTGATCACAACGAGCTAGTCAACTAGAGGCTCACTAGGGACATATTGTGGTCTATGTATTCACACGTGTATTACGATTTCCGGATAATACAGTTATAGCATGAATAAAAGACAATTATCATGAACAAGGAAATATAATAATAATACTTTTATTATTGCCTCTAGGGCATATTTCCAACAGTCTCCCACTTGCACTAGAGTCAATAATCTAGTTCACATCGCCATGTGATTAACACTCACAGGTCACATCGCCATGTGACTAATACCCAAGAGTTTACTAGAGTCAGTAGTCTAGTTCACATCACTATGTGATTAACACTCAATGAGTTTTATGTTTGATCATGTTGCTTGTGAGAGAGGTTTTAGTCAACGGGTCTGAACCTTTCAGATCCGTGTGTGCTTTACAAATCTCTATGTCATCTCCTAGATGCAGCTACCACGCTCTATTTGGAGCTATTCCAAACAACTGTTCTACTTGGAGCTATTCTAAATTATTGCTCCATTATATGTATCCCGTATCTCTACTCAGAGCTATCCGGATAGGTGTTAAGCTTGCATCGACGTAACCCTTTACGACGAACTCTTTTACCACCTCCATAATCGAGAAAATTCCTTAGTCCACTAGTTACTAAGGATAACTTTGACCGCTGTCCTGTGATCCATTCTTGGATCACTCTTGTACCCCTTGACTGACTCATGGCAAGGCACACTTCAGGTGCGGTACACAGCATAGCATACTGTAGAGAGCCTATGATAAAAGCATAGGGGATGACCTTCGTCCTTCCTCTTTCTTCTGCCGTGGTCGAGCTTTAAGTCTTAACTTCATACCTTACAACTCAGGCAAGAACTCCTTCTTTGACTGATCCATCTTGAACACCTTCAAGATTATGTCAAGGTACGTGCTCATTTAAAAGTATTATTAAGCATTTTGATCTATCTTATAGATCTTGATGCTCAATGTTCAAGTAGCTTGATCCAGGTTTTCTATTGAAAACACCTTTCAAATAACCCTATATGCTTTCTAGAAATTCTACGTCATTTCTGATCAATAATATGTCAACAACATATACTCATCAGAAATTCTATAGTGCTCCCACTCACTTCTTTGGAAATACAAGTTTCTCATAAACTTTGTACAAACCCAAAATTTTTGATCATCATCAAAGCATACATTCCAACTCCGAGATGCTCACTCCAGTCCTTAGAAGGATTGCTGGAGCTTTTCATACTTATTAGCATCTTTCGGGATTGACAAAACCTTCCGGTTGTATCACATACAACCTTTCCTCATTAAAATCGTCGAGGAAACAATGTTTTGACATCCTATCTGCAAGATTTCATAAATAATGCAGTAATCGCTAATATAATTCCAACAGACTCTTAGCATCGCTACGAGTGAGAAAATCTCATCGTAGTCAACTCCTTGAACTTGTCGGAAAACATCTTAACGACAAGTCGAGCTTTCTTAATGGTGACATTTACCATCATTGTCCGTCTTCCTTTTGAAATCCATCTGTACTCATTAGCCTTACGACCATCGAGCCGTTCTGCCAAAGTCTACACTTTGTTTTCATACATGGATCCTCTCTCGGATTTTATGGCCTCAAGCCATTTATCGGAATCCGGGCCCACCATCGCTTCTCCATAGCTCGTAGGTTCATTGTTGTCTAGCAACATGACCTTCAAGACAGGATTACGTACCACTCTAAAGTAGTACGCATCCTTGTCATCCTACGAGGTTTGGAAGTGACTTGATCCGAAGTTTCATGATCAATATCATAAGCTTCCACTTCAATTGGTGTAGGTGCCACAGGAACAACTCCATGTGCCCTGTCACACACTAGTTGAAGAGACGGTTCAATAACCTCATCAAGTCTCCACCATCCTCCCACTCAATTCTTTCGAGAGAAACTTTTCCTCGAGAAAGGACCCGATTCTAGAAACAATCCATATTGCTTTCGGATCTGAATTAGGAGGTATACCCAACTGTTTTGGGTTTCCTATGAAGATGCATTTTATCCGCTTTGGGTTCGAGCTTATCAACCTGAAACTTTTTCATATAAGCGTCGCAGCCCCAAACTTTTAAGAAACGACAACTTAGGTTTCTCTAAACCATAATTCATACGGTGTCATCTCATCGGAATTACGTGGTGCCCTATTTAAAGTGAATGTGGTTGTCTCTAATGCCTAACCCATGAACGATAGTGGTAATTCGATAAGAGACATCATGGTACGCACCATATCCAATAGGGTGCAACTATGATGTTCGGACACACCATCACATTATGGTATTCCAGGCGGTATTAATTGCGAAACAATTTCCACAATGTCTTAATTGTGTGCCAAAACTCGTAACTCAGATATTCATCTCTATGATCATATCATAGACATTTTATCCTCTTGTCACAATGATCTGCTACTTCACTCTGAAATTACTTGAACCATTCAATAATTCAGACTTGTGTTTCATCAAGTAAATATACTCAACATTTACTCAAATCATCTGTGAAGTAAGAACATAATGATATTCACTGCATGCCTCAGCACTCATTCGACTGCACACATCAAAATGTGTTACTTCCAACAAGTTGCTATCTTGTTCCATCTTACTGAAAATGAGGCTTTTCAGTCATCTTGCCCATGTGGTATGATTTGCATATCTCAAGTGATTCAAAATCAAGTGAGTCCGAGCGATCCATTTGCATGGAGTTTCTTCATGCATATACACCAATAGACATGGTTCGCATGTCTCAAACTTTTCAAAAACGAGTGAGTCCAAAGATCCATCAACATGGAGCTTCTTCATGCGTTTTATACCATTATGACTTACATGGCAGTGCCACAAGTAAGTGGTACTATCATTACTATCTTATATCTTTTGGCATGAAAATGTGTATCACTACGATCGAGATTCAATAAACCATTCATTTTAGGTGCAAGACCATTGAAGGTATTATTCAAATAAATAGAGTAACCATTATTCTCTTTAAATGAATAACCGTATTGCGATAGTCATAATCCAATCATGTCTATGCTCAACGCAAACACCAAATAACAATTATTCAGGTTTTAACACCAATCTCGATGGTAGAGGGAGCGTGCGATGCTTGATCATATCAACATTGGAAACACTTCCAACACATATCGTCAGCTCACCTTTAGCTAGTCTCCGTTTATTCTGTAGCTTTTATTTCGAGTTACTAACACTTAGCAACCGAACCGGTATCTAATACCCTGGTGCTACTAGGAGTACTAGTAAAGTACACATCAACACAATGTATATCCAATATACTTCTATCGACCTTGCCAGCCTTCTCATCTACCAAGTATCTAGGGTAATTCTGCTCCAGTGGCTGTTCCCCTTATTACAGAAGCACTCAGTCTCGGGTTTGGGTTCAACCTTGGGTTTCTTCACTAGAGCAGCAGCTGAATTGCCGTTTCATGAAGTATCCCTTCTTGCCCTTGCCCTTCTTGAAACTAGTGGTCTCACTGACCATCAACGATTGATGCTCCTTCTTGATTTCTACTTTCGCGGTGTCAAACATCGCGAATATCTCAAGGATCATCATATATGTCCCTGATATATTATAGTTCATCACGAAGCTCTAGCAGCTTGGTGGTAATGACTTCGGAGAAACTATCACTATTTCATCTGGAAGATCAACTCCCACTTGATTCAAGTGATTGTTGTACTCAGACAATCTGAGCACAAGCTCAACGATTGAGCTTTTCTCCCTTAGTTTGCAGGCTAAGAAAAACGTCGGAGGTCTTATACCTCTTGACGTGGGCACGAGCCTGAAATCCCAATTTCAGCCCTCGAAACATCTCATATGTTCCGCGATGTTTCGAAAAACGTCTTTGGTGCCTTAATTCCAAACCGTTTAACTGAACTATCACGTAGTTATCAAAACGTGTATGTCCGATGTTCACAACATCCACAAACGACGTTTGGGGTTCAGCACACTGAGCGGTGCATTAAGGACATGAGCTTTCTAGTGTCCGCATAATCGCTACTGTCAACTTTCAACTATATTTTCTCTAGGAACATATCTAAAACAGTAGAACTAAAGCGCGAGCTACGACATAATTTGCAAAAAGGTCTTTTGACTATGTTCAAGATAATTAAGTTCATCTTATGAACTCCCACTTAGATAGACATCCCTCTGGTCATCTAAGTGATCACATGATCCGAGTCAACTAGGCCGTGTCCGATCATCACGTGAGACGGACTAGTTAACGTCGGTGAACATCTTCATGTTGATCGTATCTACTATACGACTCATGCTCGACCTTTCGGTCTTCGTGTTCCGAGGCCATGTCTGCACATGCTAGGCTCGTCAAGTTAACCCTAAGTGTTTTCGCTGTGTAAAACTGTCTTACACCCGTTGTATGTGAACGTAAGAATCCATCACACCCGATCATCACGTGGTGCTTAGAAGCGACGAACTGTAGCAACGGTGCACAGTTAGGGGAGAACACTTCTTGAAATTTTGTAAGGGATCATCTTATTTACTACCGTCGTCCTAAGCAAACAAGATGCATAAACATGATAAACATCACATGCAATCAAATAGTGACATGATATGGCCAATATCATTTTGCTCCTTTTGATCTTCATCTTCGGGGCTCCATGATCATCATCGTCACCGGCACGACACCATGATCTCCATCATCATGATCTCCATCATCGTGTCTTCATGAAGTTGTCACGCCAACGACTACTTCTACTTCTATGACTAACATGTTTAGCAATAAAGTAAAGTAGTTTACATGGCGTTCTTCAGTGACACGCATGTCATACAATAAATAAAGACAACTCCTATGGCTCCTGCCGGTTGTCATACTCATCGACATGCAAGTCGTGAATCCTATTACAAGAACATGATCAATCTCATACATCACATATCATTCATCACATTCTTCTTGGCCATATCACATCACATAGCATACCCTGCAAAAACAAGTTAGACGTCCTCTAATTGTTGTTGCATGTTTTACGTGGCTGTTATGGGTTTCTAGCAAGAACGTTTCTTACCTACGCAAGACCACAACGTGATATGGCAATTGCTATTTACCCTTCATAAGGACCCTTTTCATCGAATCCGTTCCGACTAAAGTGGGAGAGACTGGCACCCGCTAGCCACCTTATGCACCAAGTGCATGTCAATCGGTGGAACCTGTCTCACGTAAGAGTACGTGTAAGGTCGGTCCGGGCCGCTTCATCCCACAATACCGTCGAAACAAGATTGGACTAGTAACAGTAAGCATATTGAACAACATCAACGCCCACAACTACTTTGTGTTCTACTCGTGCAAAGAATCTACGCAATAGACCTAGCTCATGATGCCACTGTAGGGGAACGTAGCAGAAATTCAAAATTTTCCTACGTGTCACCAAGATCTATCTATGGAGAGACCAGCAACGAGTAGAAAGAGAGTGCATCTACATACCCTTGTAGATCGCTAAGCGGAAGCGTTCAAGTGAACGGGGTTGATGGAGTCGTACTCGTCGTGATTCAAATCACCGATGATCAAGTGACGAACGCACGGCACCTCCGCGTTCAACACACATACAGTCCGGTGACGTCTCCCAAGCCTTGATCCAGCAAGGAGAGAGGGAGAGGTTGAGGAAGACTCCATCCAGCAGCAGCACAACGGCGTGGTGGTGGTGGAGGAGCGTGGCAATCCTGCAGGGCTTCGCCAAGCACCGCGGGAGAGGAGGAGTACTTGTGAGAGGGGGAGGGCTGCGCCAGAACTTCGTGTATAGCTCCCATGCGCCTCCCCACTATATATAGGGGTGGAGGGGCTGGTTTCTTGCCCTCCAAGTCCATTGGGGCGTTGGCCAAGGTGGGAGGAAAGAAATCTCATTATTTCCTTCCCCACCGATTGTTATCCCCCCTTTTTAGGGATCTTGATCTTATCCCTTCGGGATATGATCTTATTCCTTCTAAGGGGGGATCTTGGTGCGCCTTGACCAGGGGTGTGGGGCCTTTCCCCCACTACCCACGTCCATGTGGGTCCCCCCATGCCGGAACCTTCTAGAACCTTCCCGGTACAATACCGAAAAATCCCGAACATTTTCCGGTGGCCAAAATAGGACTTCCCATATATAAATCTTTACCTCCGGACCATTCCGGAACTCCTCGTGACGTCCGGGATCTCATCCGGGACTCCGAACAACATTCGGTAACCACATACAAACTTCCTTTATAACCCTAGCGTCATCGAACCTTAAGTGTGTAGACCCTACGGGTTCGGGAGACATGTAGACATGACCGAGACGTTCTCCGGTCAATAACCAACAGCGGGATCTGGATACCCATGATGGCTCCCACATGTTCCACGATGATCTCATCGGATGAACCACGATGTCAAGGACTTAATCAATCCCGTATTCAATTCCCTTTGTCTATCGGTATGTTACTTGCCCAAGATTCGATCGTCGGTATCCAATACCTTGTTCAATCTCGTTACCGGCAAGTCACTTTACTCGTTCCGTAACACATCATCCCATGATCAACTCCTTGGTCACATTGCGCATATGATGATGTCCTACCGAGTGGGCCCAGAGATACCTCTCCGTTTACACGGAGTGACAAATCCCAGTCTCGATCCGCATAAAACAATAGATACTTTCGGAGATACCTGTAGTGCACCTTTATAGTCACCCAGTTACGTTGTGACGTTTGATACACCCAAAGCACTCCTACGGTATCCAGGAGTTACACGCTCTCATGGTCGAAGGAAGAGATACTTGACATTGGCAAAGCTCTAGCAAATGAACTACACGATCTTTTGTGCTAGTCTTAGGATTGGGTCTTGTCCATCACATCATTCTCCTAATGATGTGATCCCGTTATCAACTACATCCAATGTCCATAGCCAGGAAACCATGACTATCTGTTGATCACAACGAGCTAGTCAACTAGAGGCTCACTAGGGACATATTGTGGTCTATGTATTCACACGTGTATTACGATTTCCGGATAATACAGTTATAGCATGAATAAAAGACAATTATCATGAACAAGGAAATATAATAATAATACTTTTATTATTTCCTCTAGGGCATATTTCCAACAAATTTTGGAAGCATGACATGTGAGCACGAAACATATAGTTGACTTCTTGAAACAATGAAAAGTTAGTAATAGTTACCATCATGAACTGCTCCCTGCTCAAGGTAAGTCGTTGCCTCTGCGCTTGAGTTTTGGTCATCTTTTGTTGCAGGTAAATGTGGTAGTACTGCGAGACGGCAACCGAGCGCACCTCGTACTGCAACTAACGAGCTTTCTTCTTCGCAGCCGCAAGCAAGACCACGTCGGCTCTGGCCTTGTGCTCGTCAAGAACTCTATAGAGTTGCTGCAATCATGCATAAACCAGAAGCAAACAAGGCATGAGTTGAGTGATTCAATGATAAACAATGAACGAAACTGAAGACAAGTGATTCAGAAGAGAACTTACCCAAAATTTGGTGATCACGGCCTTAGCGGCCGTCCCATACTCCGCATTGCTGCAAGCCTCGTAGTGGGCCCAACTCGTGGCCAAAACCCGCAGCTGCGGGTCCCTGTCTGGCGGCGGGCAGAATAGGCCAGGCCAAAACTCCTTCAACAGGACAGTGATAAGGCCATTCGGTTTACGACCCTTTCCGCGAAGGATCTAGTTTCTGCAAAAGAATCAAATGATTGCCATGTGTACAATAAGAAAATGTTGTCATGTGTTGAAAATATGATTGAGAGGCACTTACTCTGTCCCCACAGGTTCAATGAGCCACTTGTGCTCCTCGATAGAAGGTGGTGTAGGTAGTCCGACATTACCACGTAGCCACCCCTGCGGAGCACCCGGTGGCAAGTCACCCCACAACTCGGGATCAACATCCCCTCCACCCTCCTCGCCCTCCACCTCACCCTCCTCCTCGGCCTCCTCTTTCTCTCCCTCCTCCTCCTCACCCTCCTCCTCCTCACCATCAGGAACATACTCCTCCTCCTCAGACTCAGAAGGTGCCTCTGTATAGGAGGGCATCGAAGAAGACCCTCCTATTTCGGACACGGCCCGGAGTTTTTTGCCCCGGCTGCCTCTCCCCCCACCTCCTCCTCCTCTAGGGGCTCTCCCCCCACCGCCTCCTCCTCTAGGGTCTCCTCCCCCGACCCCTCCACCTCCCTATGAGGTGTCATCCTCGCGTAGTCGGGAGGGAACCTTGTGGGCTCGTCCACTCCTAGTAAGTCCTTTGAATTTACTGAGGAAACTGGCGCTGCTGGACTTGCCCATGATTAGCAAACCTGCATTGAGAAGAGAATAAACAATTAGTAAGGATATCAATTAAACAATCATACAGGAAAAACATTAATACCAGAAGAGCACATTAAGCATACTATTGTAATGATCATTAAAAGAACTTACATTTTCTAGAACCCATATGAATCATCACTATTGTAATCTATTTGTGGACCGGTCTCATCATCACTATCACGCATATCTTCTTCGTTGTCTGACGGAGGTGGAGGCTCTTCCTCATCGTCAGCGTCTTCATTTAACTTTTCAAGCATAATTATGTCTATTTGATTCACAACTGCCTCACCATCAATCCGTGCATCGTCGTCGTTTGGGTCCAGGTCAACATAACCCAAGTCATCATCCTCGTTGTTTCGGACCACGTCATCATGTTCCTCTTGATAGAACACTCCCTCGTATGTCACGGGGTTTATGGTGTAGTAATCATCATCGTTCGGGTCCGGTAGCTTACCATGCGGTGACACCTTAAACACAACTTCCCAACCCTTTAGGTACTCTTTCTGGCATGGATAAGGCAGATAATATACTTGTGTGGCCTGGGTAGCGGCGATAAAGAGATCAGCTCCGGCATAGACGGTTGATGGTTTAACTTCAACTAAACCAACAGAACGCGTATGTCTCAGACCCTTTTTGGGGTCGAACCATCGGCATTTGAACATAGTAAGACTTAGGTGTTCGCGGCCACGTTTGAATGTAAGCTCGTATATTTTTCCGACCCTTTCGTAGTAATCTACTTTATTATCTCCTTTAGCGAAGACTCCGGTATTTATGGTTTTGGGATCAGGCCGACTGTTCTGGTGCTCCTCTGTATGGAAGCGATACCCATTCACATCATACTTTTGGCATGTCATGACGACAGGGTCAAAACCCATGGAAAGCCATCTCAATTCTTCATCCATTGATTCGGTCGGATCATTTCCCTACAAGTTTAATTGAAATTATAGGGTGCATGAGTTTAATTGAAATTATAGGGTGCATGAGTTTGATTGAAAGTGTGAACAATTACTTTCTCCATGAACCAGGCAACGAAATTTTTCCTTCCATCAGCACCCTTTCGGAGAAGAGCAAGTGCCTCCGCTTCAGTAGGAGGCAGCATTCCCGTCCATTCTTCTTCAATGAATCGACTACAATAAGAAAAGCGGTATAAGAACTAGGCAAAGTGAACATAACAAATTGACTAAAAGAATGGTGCAAAGGTATTACCTCATCAACTCATCCTCAACTTCCTTGATGTTGTGCAAGATATAGAACATGACATCCTCCCACTCATCTCGTGGCATGAGATAAGGTTTCGAGCATCCAGCCCTACCACCTTGCCTGATGAATAGAGGCAACTTGGGTTTATACTTGGGTTCTTCTGTATTGTATCGATACACCTTATTGTGCAACGTGGGAACATGGTCCGGATAGTAGGCTGTCCTGAGGTCTGCCACCTCCTCTAGGATAACTGCCTTAGCTATGGAAGCTTCAATCTTAGCTTTGTTTCCACATGTCTGTCTCAGATGCTTGTTCTATCTCTCAGGGCCATACTGCCAATGATTCTGCACAGGGCCCCCCAACAATACCTCGTTCGGGAGGTGCAAAATGAGATGTGTCATCGGAGTAAAGAAGCCTGGCGGGAAGATCTTCTCTAGCTTGCATATCAACTTCGGCGCCTTCTTATGCATTTCTTTTATCTTCTCAGGACATACTTCTTTAGCACAAAGCGTGCGGAAGAAATGGCTTAACTCCGCAAGCACACGCCAGACACGCTCGGGAACATAGCCCCGAACCATCACCGGCATAATCCGCTCAATCCATACATGATAGTCATGACTCTTGAGCCCGGTCACTCTGCCCGTTGAAAGATTGACCCCCTTACATATATTCAACGCATAACCATCAGTGAACTTCACGACGTGTTTCAGCCACTTGAATGCCTCCATCTTATGATCCTTTTTAAGTACCAAGTCAGCATCTGGCTTGAACCAAGATTTTCGACTGCCTGTGGGAGGCTGCATGTGTAGACGTGGTCTATCACAAATATTCTGTTGATCAACTCTAGCATTAACATTATCCTTTGTCTTATCAGGAATGTTGAGGATCGTGTGAAAAAGGGACTCTGCGGCATTCTTTTCGTTGTGCATCACGTCTATGTTGTATGGAAGTTTGAGGTCCTTAAAATAGGGAAGCTGCGTGAAGGGGGTAATGTGAGTCCAGTTATGCGTCTCACCATATCCTTCAAAAAAAATTCCCTTTACCTTTTCCTTTGCCCTCGCCCTTGTCTTCGCCTATGGCTTTGCCTTTGCCTTTGCCTTTGCCTTTGCCTTTGCCTTTCCCTTCACCGGCAGGCTTAAGAGCTTTCAGCTAAGCAAGCACATCCGCACCAGAAAACGTTGAAATCTCGTTTACTTCATGGATAACTTTGCCTTTTGTGAAGTTCTTGTTGTCTTCCCTATCAGGATGGTCTGGAGGGAGGAACTGTTGATGCAGGTCAAATGCAACATACTTGCCATCCTTCTTCAGCCAAATGAAAATCAAGGCCTGCATGTACACTGGGCAAGGCATCTTTCCACTTGTACACCATCCGCAGAACAGGGCATAACCGGGAAAGTCATGCATGCAATATTGTAGCCAAACTTTCATCAAGAAATTTTTCTGCAGATGTCGGTCGTATGTCAACCTCGGGAAGTACCAAGAATGGTGCAAATAATCCACCAATGGCTGCATAAACACACTCAAATTCTTCCCCGAATATTCAGGCCTCGGAATTATAAGCGACAGGAACATGGTCTTGCGTTGCATTATGGCGCCGGGAGGGAGATTGAGCGGAATAACAAATACGGGCCAACAGCTGTATGGATTAGACGACATACCATATGGATTGAACCCATCACCTGTTATAGCAATTCTGACATTCCCAACCTCGGCTGCTTCCTCCGGGTACTCTATATCGAATGACTTCCATGCTTCACCTCCTGATGGATGTACAATTTTTTTTGGATTGTAACTTTTCCCTTCCTTGTGCCACTTCATCATTTTGGCAGACTCCTCAGTGATGAAAAGGCGCTGCAGTCTTTTTATAAAATCAAGATACCGAAGAACCTTCACAGGGATTTTTAGCTGCTGCTTCTGACCATGCTTATCGACCACCTCAATATACCGAGAGGAACCGCACTTCCTACAGTACTTGTCATGCGCATACTCATGCCTAAACAAAAGGCAATTCTTTGGACAAACATGTATTTTCTCATAGTCCACGGAGAGCGCCTTCATGATTTTCTTCGTAGCGTACATGGTTTTCGGCAGTTCATGGCCCTCAGGCAGGCTGTTAGCCCATACTCCTAGAAATGCTTCGAAGCAACCTCGGCTACAGCCGTACTCAGCCGTGACTGCCATCAGTTGCGAGATGGCATCCAGCACAGACAACTTGGCACCCTCATAGAGAGGTTTCTTTGAGGAGGCCAAGATTTCCAGGAAGGCCTTTGCGGTTTCCTCAGGCTCCTCCGGTTCATTCGCTGAATGTGATGGAGGTGTCGGCTGTGCAGCAAAGACATCATCTAGCATGTCTCTAACCCCATCGTCCTCATAACCAGCGACGTGTTGTCGTATCACATCCTCTCTACCACGGTCCCGCTGGGCAAAGTTTATCGGCATATTAAAGTTGGGCATAAATCCATGCGTGCGAAGGTGCTTAGTCATCTCACTCTTATCTCTGCGGATACGTCTCTTACATCTGGCACACGGGCATTCTGGCACCATCCTCATTGGACTACGGAATATCTCTTTCAAAAACACATCAGTTTTCTCGACCCACTCTGTTGTTACTTGATTCCGACGGAAAAACCCACTATACATCCACTAATTATCTGCCATCTCTGCTTTATTGGAAGCCACACAACAAAATTAAGGATTCATTTAAATTACTCACATCAATATTTTATTTTTTACAAGGTTGACGAGAATCGACATTTAATCCACCTACATCTCTAATAGGTAAAGATGGGTCCTAATCCCACCCGAGAATGTGTAGATTGAGTACGTTGTCCATGCTCTACCCCATTCCGAGACAAAATTTCGGCAGCACCTCCCCGTTGTTCTCCAAATACACGTCTCGGCAAAATGCCGAGAGAATGTGCATCCGGAGAACAACAGGGAGGCGCCGCTAAAATCCTGTCTCGGAACGGGGTAGAGCATGAACAACGTACCCAATCTACACATCCTCGGGCTGTCCGTGGAAAGCGCTGGACAATCCGAAAGAGCTGCGGTGATAAATATGCAATTGAATGCATATTTATCGATGCAACCCTTTCGGACGGGAGACGCCTAGGTTTACGCGACTTGACATGAAAATGAAATCTAGTGACATGGAAAAAAATCGGATGAGGTCATGGAATTGTTGCTCACCCTCCGATGTAGAGGATGTAGTCGATCAAAGGACGGACGATCGTGGACCAACACCTCCAACGTCGACGATCACTCCACGAAGATGGAACACCACAAATCCTGTTAATTCCACCGAGTGAAAAAATTAGGTCATCACCTCACATTAAGCATTGACACATTAAACTATGAAAAAAAATCATATTTTCTCAAGTGTCAATTTTGGAAGCACTTATCATATCCCAATTTAGGTAATCACCTCACATTAAGCACTGACATATCATTTTTTTAGCAAGATCATCATGATGAAATAACCACTTATCATATCCCAAATTTGAAGCACATCTCACATAGCTACTTAACAACATCACAAACTGAAAATAAAAACTAAATCATGCATCCATTCATTTTGCCGAGATTCATCCATCCATCTAAGACACATAGAACATTCATCCATCTAACAACCTAACAACATCCAACATCCATCCATTCATACATCCAACATCCATCCATTCATACATCCAACAGTAGCTAAATCATGCAAAAAAATGAAGAAAAAAAGACAAAGGAGTGCTAGCTCACCGAGGAGAGGGGTGTCGCGGCTGTGGAGTTGGGGCCGGCGGTGGAGGGGACGGGAGGGCCGGGGCGTGGCTGGGCCGGCCAGAGAAGCACGGCCAACGGGAGGGCCAGGGCGGTGCGGTCGGCGGGGAGGTCAGGGCGCACGGGGTGGAGAGGGCAGGGGCGGGGTCGCGGCGGCGCCGGGCTGGAGAGGCGGGGACGG
>NC_041382.1:741410061-741415586 GCF_002162155.2 Triticum dicoccoides | reverse complement strand
TGGAGGCGAGGCGGCGCGGGGTTGGAGAGGCCGGGGCGGGGCTCGGCCGGGTTGGATGGCGGCGGCAACGCGGGTGTGGAGGAGGAGGCGGCGCGGGTGTGGAGGAGGATGCGGCGCAGCGTGGGGAGTCGGGGGCGCGATGGGGAATGGGTGGAGGGGGCGAGCCCGTGAGTGGATAAGGCGAAGTATGCCGACGGCTAAGCCGTCGGCATATCTGACGGTGCCACGTGGCACCTATGCCGACGGCTTAGCCGTAGGCATATATTTATTTAGATTTTTTAATATTTTCTTATAGTTATATTTTTCCATTTTTTAGTTTTTTTAATATTTTCTTATAGTTATATATTTTTTAGATTTTTTTATAGTAAATTTTTTCCATTTTATGTTTTTATGTATTATCATTTCATATAGATTTTTTAATTCTTTTAACCGCTCGGCCCTCTCCTCTCCCGGAACCACACAGAGAGGAGGGAAGGGGAGGCGCCGAACTCGAGTAGCTTCGTCCGCCGAGGTTGTGGCCTGGTCGCGGGTCCGGGAGCGCCATTGCCACCGCCTTGCGTTCTTGATTTGGAGCTTAGTTGGTCAGGTGAGTGAAGGGGGAGGGGGTCGTCGACGGTGGGGGTGGGGGCGGCGGCGGATCCAAGTCCGTCGGAGGGAGATGGTTGGCGCTCCCAGACACCTGGGAGCAACATCTGGGCCAAACCCACAGCTACATGCCCTCCATGTAGACCTGACGCGTCCGTTTCCCCCCTTCAGGTGCCGGCGGCGGCGCTGTCCGTGAGGGGGGGCACACCCCGGACACGCGTGCCAGGCGTTTGCAACCGCCACAACACTTCTAGACTTCTGAGTGGCCGCCTACGCAAGATTTGGCGGCATGCTAGCCCCCGGAGGCCGCCGGCCACAGCCGTAGACGCGCGAAAGGTAATCCTCATAGAGGGAATTTTTCGGATACTTCTCCATCACCAAAAATTATGAAAAAATACCATCGTTCCTATAGCACATGTGCCCACGTCGTGCAAAAAACTCATGATTTTATCACGCTCCGAGTATTTAATAATATTCACACCGCATCGTTACCGCAGAACGTCTACTACCGTGTCATCGCCGTCCGTGAGGGGGGGCCACGCCCCGGAGACGCGTGCCGCCTCTTCGGACATGCCATCACACCACCCCGCATGTATGAGGGCCCGGTGCGACGCTCCGGTGGCATTCCTACCCCCCAGGGCCCCCGTCCCGCCTAACCCTGTAGTGTTTGACCACGGGATCTAGCCCTTTGACCTTGCACGGACGGGCTTTGACTAGCGGACCTCCCCGCCCGGTTGTGTTAGGTCAGCCCATAGGAACACTTTGGAGCAACAACCGGGCCAGGCCAACAGCAAGATCCCCTCCGTGTAGACCCGACGCGTCCGTTTCCCCCCTCCAGGTGCCGGCGGCGGCGCCGTCCGTGAGGGGGGCACACCCCGGACACGCGTGCCGGGCGTTTGCAACCGCCACGACACTTCTAGACTTGTGAGAGGCCGCCTACGCAAGATTTGGCGGCATGCTAGCCCCCGGAGGCCGGCGGCCACAGCCGTAGACGCGCGAAGGGCAATCCGCGTAGAGGGAATTTTTCGGATACTTCTCCATCACCAAAAAATATGAAAAAATACCATCGTTCCTATAGCACATGTGCCCACGTGGTGCAAAAAAACTCATGATTTTATCGTGCTCCGAGTATTTAATAATATTCACACCGCATCGTTACCGCAGAACGTCTACTACCGTGTCATCGTCGTCCGTGAGGGGGGGGCACGCCCCGGAGACGTGTGCCGCCTCTTCGGACATGCCATCACACCACCCCGCATGTATGAGGGCCCGGTGCGACGCTCCGGTGGCATTGCTACCCCCCCCCAGGGCCCCCGTTCCGCCTAACCCTGTAGCGTTTGACCACGGGATCTAGCCCTTTGACTTTGCACGGCCGGCTTTGACCAGCGGACCTCCCCGCCTGGTTGTGTTAGGTCAGCCCATAGGAACACTTTGGAGCAACAACCGGGCTAGACCCACAGCAAGATGCCCTTCGTGTAGACCCGACGCGTCTGTTTCCCCCCCGCAGGTGCCGGCGGCGGCGCCGTCCGTGAGGGGGGCACACCCCAGACATGCGTGCCGGGCGTTTGCAACCACCACAACACTTCTAGACTTGTGAGAGGCCGCCTACGCAAGATTTGGCGGCATGCTAGCCCCCGGAGGCCGCTGGCCACAGCCGTAGACGCGCGAAGGGTAATCCGCGTAGAGGGAATTTTTTGGATACTTCTCCATCACCAAAATTTATGAAAAAATACCATCATTCCTATAGCACATGTGCCCACGTCGTGCAAAAAAACTCATGATTTTATCGCGCTTCGACAATTTAATAATATTCACGCCGCATCGTTACCGCAGAACATCTACTACCGTGTCATCGTCGTCCGTGAGGGGGGGGGCACGCCCCGGAGACGCGTGCCGCCTCTTCGGACATGCCATCACACCACCTCGCATGTATGAGGGCCCGGTGCGACGCTCCGGTGGCATTGCTACCCCCCCAGGGCCCCCGTCCCGCCTAACCCTGTAGCGTTTGACCACGGGATCTAGCCCTTTGACTTTGCACGGACGGGCTTTGACCAGTGGACCTCCCCGCCCGGTTATGTTAGGTCAGCCCATAGGAACACTTTGGAGCAACAACCGGGCCAGACCCACAGCAAGATCCCCTCCGTGTAGACCCGACGCGTCCGTTTCCCCCCTCCAGGTGCCGGCGGCGGTGCCGTCCGTGAGGGGGGGCACACCCCGGACACGCGTGCCGGGCGTTTGCAACCGCCACAACACTTCTAGACTTGTGAGAGGCCGCCTACGCAAGATTTGGCGGCATGCTAGCCCCCGGAGGCCGCCGGCCACAGCCGTAGACGCGCGAAGGGCAATCCGCGTAGAGGGAATTTTTCGGATACTTCTCCATCACCAAAAATTATGAAAAAATACCATCGTTCCTATAGCACATGTGCCCACGTCGTGCAAAAAAACTCATGATTTTATCGCGCTCCGACTATTTAATAATATTCACGCCGCATCGTTACCGCAGAACGTCTACTACCGTGTCATCGTCGTCCGTGAGGGGGGGGGGGCATGCCCCGGAGACGCGTGCCGCCTCTTCGGACATGCCATCACACCACCCCGCATGTATGAGGGCCCGGCGCAACGCTCCGGTGGCATTGCTACCCCCCCCTAGGGCCCCCGTCCCGCCTAACCCTTTAGCGTTTGACCACGGGATCTAGCCCTTTGACTTTGCCCGGACGGGCTTTGACCAGCGGACCTTCCCGCCCGGTTGTGTTAGGTCAGCCCATAGGAACACTTTGGAGCAACAACCGGGCCAGACCCACAGCAAGATCCCCTCCGTGTAGACCCGACGCGTCCGTTTCCCCCCTCCACGTGCCGGCGGCGGCGCCGTCCGTGAGGGGGGGGGCACACCCCGGACACGCGTGCAGGGCGTTTGCAACCGCCACAACACTTCTAGACTTGTGAGAGGCCGCCTACGCAAGATTTGGCGGCATGCTAGCCCGCGGAGGCCGCCGGCCACAACCGTAGACGCGCGAACGGCAATCCGCGTAGAGGGAATTTTTTTGGATACTTCTCCATCACCAAAAATTATGAAAAAATACCATCGTTCCTATAGCCCATGTGCCCACGTCGTGCAAAAAACTCATGATTTTATCGCGCTCCGAGTATTTAATAATATTCATGCTGCATCATTACCGCAGAACGTCTACTACCGTGTCATCGTCGTCCGTGAGGGGGGGGGGGCACGCCCCGGAGACGCGTGCCACCTCTTTGGACATGCCATCACACCACCCCACATGTATGAGGGCCCGGTGCGACGCTTCGGTGGCATTGCTACCCCCCAGGGCCTTCGTCCCGCCTAACCCTGTAGAGTTTGACTACGGGATCTAGCCCTTTGACTTTGCACGGACGGGCTTTGACCAGTGGACCTCCCCACCCGATTGTGTTAGGTCAGCCCATAGGAACACTTTGGAGCAACAACCGGGCCAGACCCACAGCAAGATCCCCTCCATGTAGACCCGACGCGTCTGTTTCCCCCCTCCAGGTGCCGGCGGCGGCGCCGTCCGTGAGGGAGGCCACACCCCGGACACGCGTGCCGGGCGTTTGCAACCGCCACAACACTTCTAGACTTGTGAGAGGCCACCTACGCAAGATTTGGCGCCATGCTAGCCCCCGGAGGCCGCCGGCCACAGCCGTAGACGCGCGAAGGGCAATCCGAGTAGAGGGAATTTTTCGGATACTTCTCCATCACCAAAAATTATGAAAAAATACCAACGTTCCTATAGCACATGTGCCCACATCGTGCAAAAAAACTCATGATTTTATCGTGCTCCGAGTATTTAATAATATTCACGCCGCATCGTTACCGCAGAACGTCTACTACCGTGTCATCGCCGTCCGTGAGGGGGGGCCACGCCCCAGAGACGCGTGCCGCCTCTTCGGACATGCCATCACACCACCCCGCATGTATGAGGGCCCGGTGCGACGCTCCGGTGGCATTACTACCCCCCCAGGGCCCCCGTCCCGCCTAACCCTGTAGCGTTTGACCACGGGATCTAGCCCTTTGACTTTGCACGGACGGGCTTTGACCAGTGGACCTCCCCGCCCGGTTGTGTTAGGTCAGCCCATAGGAACACTTTGGAGCAACAACCGGGCCAGACCCACAGCAAGATCCCCTCCGTGTAGACCCGACGCGTCCGTTTCCCCCCTCCAGGTGCCGGCGGCGGTGCCGTCCGTGAGGGGGGGCACACCCCGGACACGCGTGCCGGGCGTTTGCAACCGCCACAGCACTTCTAGACTTGTGAGAGGCCGCCTACGCAAGATTTGGCGGCAGGCTAGCCCCCGGAGGCCGCCGACCACAGCCGTAGACGCGCGAAGGGCAATCCGCGTAGAGGGAATTTTTCGGATACTTCTCCATCACCAAAAATTATGAAAAAATACCATCGTTCCTATAGCACATGTGCCCACGTCGTGCAAAAAAACTCATGATTTTATCGTGCTCCGACTATTTAATAATATTCACGCCGCATCGTTACCGCAGAACGTCTACTACCGTGTCATCGTCGTCCGTGAGGGGGGGCGACGCCCCGGAGACGCGTGCCGCCTCTTCGGACATGCCATCACACCACCCCGCATGTATGAGGGCCCGGTGCGACGCTCCGGTGGCATTGCTACCCCCCTAGGGCCCCCGTCCCGCCTAACCTTGTAGCGTTTGACCACGGGATCTAGCCCTTTGACTTTGCACGGACGGGCTTTGACCAGCGGACCTCCCCGCCCGGTTGTGTTAGGTCAGCCCATAGGAACACTTTGGAGCAACAACCGGGCTAGACCCACAGCAAGATCCCCTCCGTGTAGACCCGGCGCGTCCGTTTCCCCCCTCCAGGTGCCGGCGGCGGCGCCGTCCGTGAGGGGGCGCACACCCCGGACACGCGTGCCGCCTCTTTGGACATGCCACCACACCA
>NC_041382.1:741405963-741409182 GCF_002162155.2 Triticum dicoccoides | reverse complement strand
GGGCCGGTGCGACGCTCCAGTGGCATTGCTACCCTCCCAGGGCCCCGTCCCGCCTAACCCTGGAGCGGTTGACCACGAGATCTATCCCTTTGACTTCCCACGGACGGGCTTTGACCAGTGGGCCTCTCCACCCGGTTGTGTCAGGTCAGCACAGAGGGACACCTGGGAGCAACATTCGGGGCCAAACCGACAGCTACATCCCCTCCGTGTAGACCCGATGCGTCCATTTCCCCCCTCCAGGTGCCGGCGGCGGCGCCGTCCGTTAGGGGGACCATGCCCCGGAGATGTGTGCCGCCTTTTCGGACATGCCACAACACCACCCGGTTGTGGTAGGTCATCCCATAGAAACATTTCGGAGCAATGTCCCCTTCGTATAGACCCGATGTGGCTGTTTCCGCCCTCCAGATGCCGGCGTCGGCGCTGTCCGTGAGGGGGGCAGATCGCGGACGTGAGGAGGTCACACTCCGGAGACGGGTGCCGGGAGTTTGCAACCGCCACAAAACTTCTGTCGGCATAGCTGTTTTTGATTTTAATAAAATATAATGTCCTATATTCAAAAGAACATGACGTCACATTGTTACTGTGCTAAAAAAATACAAACTATATATATATATATTCATAATCTATGAAAAAAATTACAAACTATATATATATTCATAATCTATGGGAAAAATTACAGACTACATATATATTCATATAATAATACATAAAAAAGCATATGCTACATGTCAGTTAATATAATAATACATAAAAAAGCATAAAAAAACCATATGCTACATGTCAGTTAATATGCCGACGGCATTGCCGTCGGCATATAAACGACAGGGTTTAGGTGGGCGGCGTGCCGCGGATCGCTGACGTGGCAGTCGGCATATCTGCTGGACGGTGCGCCGCGGATCGGTGACGTGGCATGAGGTTATATGCCGACGGCCGCCCGTCCCAGCCGTCGGCATAGATTTGACGACGTTAGCCGCTGATCACGGGCGGGGTCGCCGGGCCCACGGGTATGCCGACGGCCTATTTATGCCGACGGTTGCTGTCGGCGTGTTCGCAGCTGGGCCGACGACAGTTTTATGCCGACGGGTGCCGTCGGCTTAGCTCGTGGTAGCCCGACGGCCAAGATACGCCGACGGCCAGGACGTGGCTGTCGGCATAGCTCAAAGTAGGCCGACGGCGGCCGTCGGGGTAGGGCCGTTTTCCGGTAGTGCAAGGTATTGCTCCTGTTTTGCTTTCTTCTTTCCTCCGCTTCTTTCTTTGTTTCCTCTGCTTCTTTGCTTGTTGCTTTTGTGTGTTCTCAGTCTCTGTGTAAGTAAATGTAGTTGGCCATTGGAACTTCTCCAAGAGATGAATATGTTATTTGGACAAATACAACACTGTTCATGGGCTTTACCACTAAATTCTTGGGCCTCGAGACTTCCAGCAAGATGGTCCTCATCATCATCCATCAGCACCACACTTGCCTACGTAAATTGACAGGTTGACTTGTAGAGGCAATAAAATAATTTGCAATGCGCACAAAAGAAAACATCTACATAAGCTGATTTTTGACTAGAAATGCTTAATTAGCTTACAGGGGAAGAGTAGACAATAAACCTAAGAATCACTTGTCAGTTGATGAGGTAATCTATACCTCAAGATACTCGGCTGCAGTCCTTTAATGATGTGTCCTGGGGGCTGCTTCAAATGCATTGTTGTGTTTGCAACGTTTGCAATCAATGACTATCACAACCTTTCTATCTGATTGAGCTTTTATATAGTTTGCATCAAGCAACTGTATATCAAGAGTTATCTGCTTCAAACCACAGAATCACTTGTCAGTTGAGGTAATAATAAGTTCAAAAGGATGAACATCAACTGAAACATTAGAGTATCAAATTAACAGTACTTACAGTTCGTTTCTTTGCAGATTTCAGACATTCCGGTGTAGCTCTTCTCAGGAGTCCAACTTTAGTTTCAAACCTCTTCTTTAGTTCTAGAAGATGCTCCAGGTACCCCTCATTTAAGGCAGAAATTGTCATGGAGGTGAGATAATCATAATCACTGGCATGTACATCAGGGCTTCTTCCATTTTCTTCCCTGTATATTGTTGCTCCTACGGCAGCGGGCAGAACTTCCTTTGGGAGGGTATCAAATCCCTTTTCAGCAATCTCTTGTAGCAGATCCTTTTGCTTCCTGGGAATGATCTTGATATCACCACCCAGAACACCAGAGAGGAACCTAGCTCTGTTGTCAACTTGGTTCAGCTTCTTCTGGAAAAATTCCAGCATTGCAACCTGCACAACAACTCAACAAGTATCAGTTAATGTGGTATTTTCGTGATAAAAAAGACAACAAGCACAGTAAAAATTGAACACCTCAGCAAAGAAAGACATGCACCTACCTTTTTGGATCGAGATCAAACCTCGATTTGTAGAACTAGGTGAGGATTCGCTCCAGACCCTCCGAACCAGGATCCCGATCGAGTGAGGGGTTCCAGATTTGCAGTGGCCGCCGGCCGTCGCGCGTCTTGTCGCACCTGCAGTTGTTTCTGGGTCGAAGAAAGGTGTCGGCGCTCCGATCTGGCGTCGACGGGAGGAGGCCAAGCAAAGGAAGCCTCGAATTGGAGGACTACGACCGGATTCGCTTCAGCCCCTCCGTACACCGATCACGATCGAGCGAGGGATTCGAGTCTCGAGATCTGCAGTGGGCGCCGCCGTGCGTCTAGTTGCCGCAGTCTAGCGCCCCTTCACGGCCGCGGTTGAGATCGAAGAAGGGTAGCGATGCTCCGCGGGGGCAGCAGAAATAAACAGCTACGGTGGGGAAAGATGGGGTTGCAGGTGTACGCATCGAGTTCGTATTCGTAATCGCATCGGGGGTGGAGAAGTCCGCGGTTCATACTGTACTTGCAAGTGCGGCCACAGAGCCTGACAAGTAAGCTCATTGGGTTTCTGTATGTAGCACTAGCACTAGCTGTGCATGCACCGTTGTGTTGTTAACACATGCACAGCTTTCTTTGCAGAGAAAATTCCATATGTGAACTGATCTACAGATCTCTATTTTTGTAGAGAAAATCTCATGTGTATCACCATTCAGAACTCACTCCTATGCATTGGCTAGTGCTGCCATATGTGAGTTCACAAAAAATAAGCTCCTTTGATTTGTGTATATATGCACTTGCATGCGTACTTGTATGTGAGAAACCAATGGTGGAGCCTAGACATGATGTTCAAGGAGGCCAAG
>NC_041382.1:741405012-741405714 GCF_002162155.2 Triticum dicoccoides | reverse complement strand
GAAAACTAACAAAATTCTAATCTAAACAGCCCCCCCAAAAATCCCCAACTAAGTTCCGCCGTTGTGAGAAAATAATCCATACAGTTTGTACTAGCGCCCTCTATAAGAGCATCTTTAGCAGACCCCTTATATCGCGGACCTATAAAGCGAGTTTACAGTTCGCGGCATGCCTCGAATACGGGCCGAAAATAGCCGCGGCAGAATAGAAACTTAAAATGAACCTATAAATTTGGAAATCAGAACTTCGCCGGAGAAATCGAACTACTTAAGTAGAACTAGTAGTGTTCATGGTTACTTGATTACCATACATTTTCATACATAGCCTATTTGTACAAAATAGATCAGAGGAGCGGCGACCACCGTAAACCCTACTGCCAGAATTTGGCTCACTGGAGCCGTCCGGGTGCGGCGGCAACATTGCGGCGGCGCAGGAGCTCGGTCGTCGTCGTCGGAGACGAGGTCGATGTAGAGGTCGTCCTGCGCCTTGGCTTCGCGGCGCCATGCCTCCAAGTTGTCGTCGAACTCCAGCGCCTTCGCAAGCCCCCGCTCGAGGAGGACAGCGTCGAGGTTGGCTTCCCGTTGACGGTGCTGCTCCCCTTCCTCCTTCCGCGCACTGCGCACGGTCCGGCCCAATGACACCAGCGCCCCGTCACTCCGGCTGCGCCTCCAGCTCCCTCTTCACCGTGCGGAGCAGCAGGAGCT
>NC_041382.1:741402352-741404840 GCF_002162155.2 Triticum dicoccoides | reverse complement strand
CTACGGTCGTACTCCTTCGTCTCGCGGCGGAGGAGCGACGGCAGCGGCTCTAGGCCGCGGTTCATGTACTTCCGGGTGGCTCACTTCCTCGCGCCGTCAGCTTGGACGCACCGCTGCGGCTCGGGGTAATCCCGACCCCCGGCGCGGCGGCCCGAGCTCCACATCCCGTGCCACATGGTGGAGTGCGGCAACAGATTGGAGTTACCGGCGGCGAGAAATCCAGGAAAATGCAAGCACCAGAATTTGAACTTTGATGTGTTGGGGATATCACTATCCTCCTAACCATCCAGTTATAGATTTGTTCATAGGTTACCCTCATTTTGCTGTCATGCGGTCCATCATTTAGTCAAAATTTATATTACCTAATTGTTAATTCAAGATCCTCTCTCCATGTTTACCTTAGTTCACGCATATGTGCCTACGTATCATGAATCTTGCGCCTTTAGAATGACTGATCGTACAATATGCATCTCATGTGCTACCTGTCAACTGGTACAATCGAATCGTGGAAATTTGATATTCATAGCTGGCACAAGCTTAGCCGGTAGTACAATACATGTACATCAATAGAGATCGAGGGGCTATATAGTAGAGCAACGAGAGCATTATTACAGAACCAAAATTCAGACCATGAGGAATGTGAACACAGTCGCATGTATCGCCGTCGATCGATGCACGGTGTGGTATACGTAATGTATTAGGACCGAGAGACATCAGTAATCTGGTGCCAGCATATATTTGGTAGCGCATTACTTAACCAAATTTCCCATGTAGAGCCTTCTTGAGTACACGAAGCGGTTCACCACAATAACGACAGAAGCTGTGGCATCTTGGGAGTTGCATATCCACCCTCCGCGCCAAGGGCCCAAGACGCCCAAGCCACGGAACAACCGGCAGCAGTTCCTCGGGGGCTCGGGGCATGCGGGGCTAGCGGTAGTGGAGCCACCCGAGCTACTGCGTGGTAGAGATTCATGGAACGGAATACGCGCCAGCGTCTGTTCAGACTTGCTCATGAATGGTGGATATGGCCTGTCGTGTAAATTTCGGCTCGCAAGCATCGTCCGTGTAGCACTGCTCCGGTACGGAATACGCGCCTTTGCAACAACACTGGCTTCTATCTTTCTTTCTGTATGTAGTTTCTAGCTTGAGCACTGCGCCGCTTCCTTGTTGTCACTTGACCATGCGCTGAACCTCGAATCTGTATAAGCCTTGTAATTAAGGTCGGACAATAACCTTCTGTTAAAGAAGCTCCCAGTGGCTAGATACTTCAAGTCGAGTGACTTTCTTTTCATGACGAGATGACGAATGGATCATGACGAGATGAAAACAACAAGCGATGCTAAAACGTTGATCTGACGGCGATTTCTCCGTTACTATGGTTGATCTGACGGCTGACGATGCTAAAACGTTGTGATGTCTCTTTTTTTTGCGAAAAAACTTCCAATCTATTCATCAACTGTCAAGCACTAGTGCAGAATCGGGCTTTAATCCCGGTTCGTAAGGACCTTTAGTCCCGGTTCTGCAACCGGCACTAAAGGGTGGGGAGACTAAAGGTCCCCCCTTTAGTCCCGGTTCAACACGACTCGGGACCAAAGGCCCACCACGTGGCACGAGCCCGTACCGGGGGCTGGGGGACCTTTAGTCCCGGTTGGGACTAAAGGATTTTTTTTAAAACAAATTTCAATTTTTTTCCCAATTTTCAAATTTCTAAATTATTTGATGATTTAATCTCTAATCACCGCTCATCACTGCTCAAGTGTGGGGCACTCATTCCAAATCGTCTAACTTTCCGGCCGGTCATCCATCCTCTCACTACTCCAGTCTGAGCATGCTTAACTTCTGAGTTCTATTCCCCTTAGTTTCTTAGTCTGCACTTATTGTTTTTCTAACAATAGTAAGCTGTCAATCCTATTAACCCTCAGGAGTTTAGCTTGAGCATGAAGTCACACGTTTCACCGTTTGAGTTTGAAACTATTATTCTAAAAAATAATAATTATTTAGTAACACTAATATTTCTTGAATAAGTAGTTTGACCATAGTTTGACCAGATTTGACCAAAATTCAAAAAAATTGAAATAATTATTTAGTAACACTAATATTCTTGAATAATTATTTAGTAACACTAATATTTTTTGAATAAGTAGTTTGACCATAGTTTAACCACAGTTGGACCAGATTTAACCAAAATTCAAAAAAACTAAAATTTAAGCATAACTTTGTTTCCTTTCAAAATTTGAGGATTCTAAAATTTTGCAAAATGGCCTACGGCTGTCGAAATCAGAACCGCATTTTCGTGCTGAACATTTTGATATATTATACGTTTTTTCGACACTTTTACTTTTTCATAATACTTTTTTGCAAAACATGTCGGAATTTATGTTTTTGAATTTCCCTAACTAGTAGACGTAGTAACATAACTACATCTCGAAGGATTTTAATTTTTGAAGATTTTATCAGTTTCTTTTGTTTTTTTACTGAAAAGGCGATA
>NC_041382.1:741386084-741402079 GCF_002162155.2 Triticum dicoccoides | reverse complement strand
AACCCGGACTAAAGGTCTAACCCATAGTCCGTGTTAGAGCCACCAACCGGGATAGTCTCGGTTGGTGGCTACAACCCGGACTAAAGGTCTAACCCATAGTCCCGGTTTGTGTCATAAACTGGGACTAAAGGGGCTTGTGGGGCCCCGGTCTGACGCCAGCCTGCCACCACCCCTTTAGTCCCGGTTTGTGACACAAATCAGGACTATAGGTCACAAATGAACCGGGACTAATGCATAGCCATTGGAATCAGGACTAATGGTACCATTAGTACCGGGCCGTAATTGAACCGGGACTAATGAGGTGAACGTAAGGTCATTTTTCTACTAGTGAAGGTAGTACAAAGAACACCAGAAGTAAAAAATTACATATAGGTCCGTAGACCACCCAGCTGTTGGAAATATGCCCTAGAGGCAATAATAAAAGTATTATTATTATATTTCTTTGTTCATGATAATTGTCTTTATTCATGCTATAACTGTATTATCCGGAAATCGTAATACACGTGTGAATACATAGACCATAATATGTCCCTAGTAAGCCTCTAGTTGACTAGCTCGTTGATCAACAAATAGTCATGGTTTCCTGGCTATGGACATTGGATGTCATTGATAACGGGATCACATCATTAGGAGAATGATGTGATGGACAAGACCCAATCCTAAGCATAGCGCAAGATCGTGTAGTTCGTTTGCTAGAGCTTTTCCAATGTCAAGTATCTTTTCCTTTGACCATGAGATCGTGTAACTCCCGGATACCGTAGGAGTGCTTTGGGTGTACCAAACGTCACAACGTAACTGGGTGGCTATAAAGGTGCACTACAGGTATCTCCGAAAGTGTCTGTTGGGTTGACACGGATCGAGACTGGGATTTGTCACTCCGTATGACGGAGAGGTATCACTGGGCCCACTCGGTAATGCATCATCGTTATGAGCTCAAAGTGACCAAGTGTCTGGTCACGGGATCATGCATTACGGTACGAGTAAAGTGACTTGCCGATAACGAGATTGAACGAGGTATTGGGATACCGACGATCGAATCTCGGGCAAGTAACATATCGATTGACAAAGGGAATTGTATACGGGGTTGCTTGAATCCTCGACATCGTGGTTCATCCGATGAGATCATCGAGGAGCATGTGGGAGCCAACATGGGTATCCAGATCCCGCTGTTGGTTATTGACCGGAGAGCGATCTCGGTCATGTTTGCATGTCTCCCGAACCCGTAGGGTCTACACACTTAAGGTTCGATGACGCTAGGGTTGTAGGGATATGTATATGCAGTAACCCGAATGTTGTTCGGTGTCCCGGATGAGATCCCGGACATCACGAGGAGTTCCGGAATGGTCCGGAGGTAAATATTTATATATGGGAAGTCCTATTTCGGCCATCGGGACAAGTTTCGGGGTCATCGGTATTGTACCGGGACCACCGGAAGGGTCCCGGGGGTCCACCGGGTAGGGCCACCTATCCCGGGGGGCCACATGGGCTGTAGGGGGTGCGCCTTGGCCTACATGGGCCAAGGGCACCAGCCCCAAGAGGCCCATGCGCCTAGGGTTTCAAGGAGGAAGAGTCCTAGGAGGGGAAGGCACCTCCTAGGTGCCTTGGGGAGGAGGGATTCCTCCCCCTTGGCCGCAACCCCCTAGGAGATTGGATCTCCTAGGGCCGGCGCCTCCCCTGGCCCTCCTATATATGGTGGGGGAAGGAGGGATTTTCATCCATGCCTTTGGTTGCCTCCTTCTCCCTCTCCAACACCTCCTTCTCCTCCATAGTGCTTGGCGAAGCCCTGCCGGAGTACTGCAGCTCCATCAACACCACGCCGTCGTGCTGCTGCTGGTGCCATCTCCCTCAACCTCTTCTTTCCCCTTGCTGGATCAATAAAGAAGGAGACGTGGCTGTTCCGTACGTGTGTTGAACGCGGAGGTGCCGTCCGTTCGGTGCTAGGATCTTCGGTGATTCGAATCACGTCGAGTACGACTCCCTCATCCCCGTTCTTTGAACGCTTCCGCTCGCGATCTACAAGGTACGTAGATGCATCTAATCACTCGTTGCTAGATGAACTCCTAGATGGATCTTGGTGAAACCGTAGGAAAATTTTTGTTTTCTGCAACGTTCCCCAACAGTGGCATCATGAGCTAGGTCTATGCGTAGTTCTTCTTGCGCGAGTAGAACACAATTTCTTGTGGGCGTAGATGTTGTCAACTTTCTTGCCGCTACTAGTCTTATCTTGCTTCAACGGTATTGTGGGATGAAGCGGCCCGGACCAACCTTACACGTATGCTTACGTGAGACCGGTTCCACGGACTAACATGCACTAGTTGCATAAGGTGGCTGGCGGGTGTCTGTCTCTCCTACTTTAGTTGGAGCGGATTCGATGAAAAGGGTCCTTAAGAAGGGTAAATAGAAGTTGACAAATCACGTTGTGGCTTTCACGTAGGTAAGAAAACGTTCTTGCTAGAACCCTACTTCAGCCACGTAAAACTTGCAACAACAATTAGAGGATGTCTGACTTGTTTTTGCAGCAAGTGCTTTGTGATATGATATGGCCAAAGTTGTGATGGATGATGAATGATATATATGTGTTAATGCTATTGTAATAGGAATCACGACTTGCATGTCGATGAGTATGACAACCGGCAGGAGCCATAGGAGTTGTCTTTATTTTGTATGACCTGCGTGTCATTGAGAAATGCCATGTAAATTACTTTACTTTATTGCTAAACGCGTTAGCCATAGTAGTAGAAGTAATAATTGGCGAGCAACTTCATGGAGACACAATGATGGAGATCATGATGATGGAGATCATAGTGTCATGCCGGTGACAAGATGATCATGGAGCCCCAAGATGGAGATCAAAGGAGCTATGTGATATTGGCCATATCATGTCACTATTATTATTTGATTTCATTTGATGTTTATCATGTTTTGCATCTTGTTTACTTAGAACGACGGTAGTAAATAAAATGATCCCTCATAATAATTTCAAGAAAGTGTTCCCCCTAACTGTGCACCGTTGCGACAGTTCGTTGTTTCAATGCACCACGTGATGATCGGGTGTTTGATTCTAACGTTCACATACAACGGGTGTAAGACAGATTTACACATGCAAAACACTTAGGTTGACTTGACGAGCCTAGCATGTGTATAGACATGGCCTCGGAACATAGAAGACCGAAAGGTCGAGCATGAGTCGTATAGAAGATACGATCAACATGAAGATGTTCACCGACGTTGACTAGTCCGTCTCACGTGATGATCGGACACGGCCTAGTTGACTCGGATCATGTTATACTTAGATGACTAGCAGAGGGATGTCTATCTAAGTGGGAGTTCATTGATTAATTTGATTAGATGAACTTTATTATCATGAACTTAGTCTAAAAATCTTTGCAATATGTCTTGTAGATCAAATGGCCAACGTAGTCCTCAACTTCAACGCGTTCCTAGAGAAAACCAAGCTGAAAGACGATGGCAGCAACTATACGGACTGGGTCCAGAACCTGAGGATCATCCTCATAGCTGCCAAGAAAGATTATGTCCTACAAGCACCGCTAGGTGATCCACCCGTCCCACAGAACCAAGACGTTATGAACGCTTGGCAGACACGTGCTGATGACTACTCCCTCGTTCAGTGCGGCATGCTTTACAGCTTAGAGCCGGGGCTCCAAAAGCGTTTTGAGAGACATGGAGCATATGAGATGTTCGAAGAGCTGAAAATGGTTTTTCAAGCTCATGCCCGAATCGAGAGATATGAGGTCTCCGACAAGTTCTTCAGCTGTAAGATGGAGGAAAATAGTTCTGTCAGTGAGCACATACTCACTATGTCTGGGTTACATAACCGCTTGACTCAGCTGGGAGTTAATCTCCCGGATGACGCGGTCATTGACAGAATCCTCCAGTCGCTTCCACCGAGCTACAAGAGCTTTGTGATGAACTTCAATATGCAGGGGATGGAAAAGACCATTCCTGAAGTATTTGCTATGCTGAAATCAGCAGAGGTAGAAGTCAAGAAGGAACATCAAGTGTTGATGGTGAATAAAACCACTAAGTTCAAGAAGGGCAAGGGTAAAAAGAACTTCAAGAAGGACGACAAAGGAGTTGCCGCGCCCGGCAAGCAAGCTGCTGGGAAGAAGCCAAAGAATGGACCCAAGCCCGAGACTGAGTGCTTTTATTGCAAGGGAAGTGGTCACTGGAAGCGGAACTGCCCCAAATACTTAGCGGACAAGAAGGCCGGCAAAACAAAAGGTATATATGATATACACGTAATTGATGTGTACCTTACTAGTACCCGTAGTAGCTCCTGGGTATTTGATACCGGTGCAGTTGCTCACATTTGTAACTCAAAGCAGGGGCTACGGAATAAGCGGAGACTGGCAAAGGACGAGGTGACGATGCGCGTCGGGAATGGTTCCAAGGTCAATGTGATCGCCGTCGGCACGCTACCTCTACATTTACCTTCGGGATTAGTTTTAAACCTTAATAATTGTTATTTAGTGCCAGCTTTGAGCATGAACATTGTATCGGGATCTCGTTTAATTCGAGATGGCTACTCATTTAAATCCGAGAATAATGGTTGTTCTATTTATATGAGAGATATGTTTTATGGTCATGCTCCTATGGTGAATGGTTTATTCTTAATGAATCTCGAGCGTAATGCTACACATATTCATAATGTGAGTACCAAAAGATGTAAAGTTGATAATGATAGTCCTACATACTTGTGGCACTGCCGCCTTGGTCACATAGGTGTCAAACGCATGAAGAAGCTCCATGCAGATGAACTTTTAGAGTCTCTTGATTACGAATCATTTGACACGTGTGAACCATGCCTCATGGGTAAGATGACCAAGACTCCGTTCTCAGGAACAATGGAGCGAGCAACCAACTTATTGGAAATCATACATAGTGATGTGTGCGGTCCAATGAGTGTTGAGGCTCGCGGTGGCTATCGTTATGTTCTTACCCTCACTGATGATTTGAGTAGATATGGGTATATCTACTTAATGAAACACAAGTCTGAAACCTTTGAAAAGTTCAAGGAATTTCAGAGTGAGGTTGAGAATCAACGTGACAGGAAAATCAAGTTTCTACAATCAGATCGTGGAGGTGAATACTTGAGTCACGAATTTGGCACACACTTAAGAAAATGTGGAATAGTTTCACAACTCACGCCGCCTGGAACACCTCAGTGTAATGGTGTGTCCGACGTCGTAATCGCACTCTATTAGATATGGTACGATCTATGATGTCTCTTACCGATTTACCGCTATCTTTTTGGGGCTATGCTTTAGAGACTGCTGCATTCACTTTAAATAGGGCTCCGTCGAAATCCGTTGAGACGACACCGTTTGAATTATGGTTTGGGAAGAAACATAAGCTGTCGTTTCTAAAAGTTTGGGGGTGCGATGCTTATGTCAAGAAACTTCAACCTGAAAAGCTCGAACCCAAGTCGGAAAAGTGTGTCTTCATAGGATACCCTAAAGAAACTGTTGGGTATACCTTCCACCTCAGATCCGAAGGCAAGATCTTTTTTGCCAGAAATGGATCCTTTCTAGAGAAAGAGTTTCTCTCGAAAGAAGTAAGTGGGAGGAAAGTAGAACTTGATGAAGTATTACCTCTTGAACCGGAAAATGGCGCAACTCAAGAAAATGTTTCTGAGGTGCCTGCACCGACAAGAGAGGAAGTTAATGATGATGATCAAAATACTTCTGATCAAGCTCCTACTGAAATTCGAAGGTCCACAAGGACACGTTCCGCATCAGAGTGGTACGGCAACCCTGTCTTGGAAATCATGTTGTTAGACGACGGTGAACCTTCGAACTATGAAGAAGCGATGGCGGGCCCGGATTCCGACAAATGGCTAGAAGCCATGAAATCCGAGATAGGATCCATGTATGAAAACAAAGTATGGACTTTGACTGACTTGCCCGTTGAACGGCGAGCCATAGAAAATAAATGGATCTTTAAGAAGAAGACAGACGCGGATGGTAATGTGACCATCTATAAAGCTCGCCTTGTTGCTAAGGGTTATCGACAAGTTCAAGGGGTTGACTACGATGAGACTTTCTCACCGGTAGCAAAGCTGAAGTCCGTCCAAATCATGTTAGCAATTGCCGCATTTTATGATTATGAAATATGGCAGATGGACGTCAAAACGGCATTCCTTAATGGTTTCTTTAAGGAAGAATTGTATATGATGCAGCCGGAAGGTTTTATCGATCCTAAGAATGCTGACAAGGTGTGCAAGCTCCAACGCTCGATTTATGGGCTGGTGCAAACATCTCGGAGTTGGAACATTCGCTTTGATGAGATGATCAAAGCGTTTGGGTTTACGCAGACTTATGGAGAAGCCTGTGTTTACAAGAAAGTGAGTGGGAGCTCTGTAGCATTTCTCATACTATATGTAGATGACATACTTTTGATGGGAAATGATATAGAACTCTTGAACAGCATAAAGGCCTACTTGAATAAAAGTTTTTCAATGAAGGACCTTGGAGAAGCTGCTTATATATTAGGCATCAAGATCTACAGAGATAGATCAGGACACCTCATAGGTCTTTCACAAAGCACATACCTTGATAAGATATTGAAGAAGTTCAATATGGATCAGTCTAAGAAGGGGTTCTTGCCTGTTCTTCAAGGTGTGAAATTGAGCTCAGCTCAATGTCCGACCACGGCAGAAGATATAGAAGAGATGAGTGTCATCCCCTATGCCTCAGCCATAGGTTTTATTATGTATGCCATGCTGTGTACCAGACCTGATGTAAACCTTGCCGTAAGTTTGGTAGGAAGGTACCAAAGTAATCCCGGCAAGGAACACTGGACAGTGGTCAAGAATATCCTGAAGTACCTGAAAAGGACAAAGGACATGTTTCTCATTTATGGAGGTGACGAAGAGCTCGTCGTAAAGGGTTACGTCGACGCTAGCTTCGACACAGATCTGGATGACTCTAAGTCACAAACCGGATACGTGTATATGTTGAATGGTGGAGCAGTGAGCTGGTGCAGCTGCAAGCAGAGCGTCGTGGCGGGATCTACATGTGAAGCGGAGTACATGGCAGCCTCGGAGGCAGCACATGAAGCAATATGGGTGAAGGAGTTCATCACCGACCTAGGAGTCATACCCAATGCGTCGGGGCCAATCAAACTCTTCTGTGACAACACTGGAGCTATTGCACTTGCCAAGGAGCCCAGGTTTCACAAGAAGACAAGGCACATCAAGCGTCGCTTCAACTCCATTCGTGAAAATGTTCAAGATGGAGACATAGAGATTTGTAAAGTACATACGGACCTGAATGTAGCAGATCCGTTAACTAAACCTCTCCCTAGGGCAAAACATGATCAACACCAAAATTCCATGGGTGTTCGATTCATAACAGTGTACCTAGATTATTGACTCTAGTGCAAGTGGGAGACTGTTGGAAATATGCCCTAGAGGCAATAATAAAAGTAGTATTATTATATTTCCTTGTTCATGATAATTGTCTTTATTCATGCTATAACTGTATTATCCGGAAATCGTAATACACGTGTGAATACATAGACCATAATATGTCCCTAGTAAGCCTCTAGTTGACTAGCTCGTTGATCAACAGATAGTCATGGTTTCCTGGCTATGGACATTGGATGTCATTGATAACGGGATCACATCATTAGGAGAATGATGTGATGGACAAGACCCAATCCTAAGCATAGCGCAAGATCGTGTAGTTCGTTTGCTAGAGCTTTTCCAATGTCAAGTATCTTTTCCTTTGACCATGAGATCGTGTAACTCCCGGATACCGTAGGAGTGCTTTGGGTGTACCAAACGTCACAACGTAACTGGGTGACTATAAAGGTGCACTACAGGTATCTCCGAAAGTGTCTGTTGGGTTGACACGGATCGAGACTGGGATTTGTCACTCCGTATGACGGAGAGGTATCACTGGGCCCACTCGGTAATGCATCATCGTTATGAGCTCAAAGTGACCAAGTGTCTGGTCACGGGATCATGCATTACGGTACGAGTAAAGTGACTTGCCGATAACGAGATTGAACGAGGTATTGGGATATCGACGATCGAATCTCGGGCAAGTAACATATCGATTGACAAAGGGAATTGTATACGGGGTTGCTTGAATCCTCGACATCGTGGTTCATCCGATGAGATCATCGAGGAGCATGTGGGAGCCAACATGGGTATCCAGATCCCGCTGTTGGTTATTGACCGGAGAGCGATCTCGGTCATGTCTGCATGTCTCCCGAACCCGTAGGGTCTACACACTTAAGGTTCGGTGACGCTAGGGTTGTAGGGATATGTATATGCAGTAACCCGAATGTTGTTCGGAGTCCCGGATGAGATCCCGGACGTCACGAGGAGTTCCGGAATGGTCCGAAGGTAAAGATTTATATATGGGAAGTCCTATTTCGGCCATCGAGACAAGTTTCGGGGTCATCGGTATTGTACCGGGACCACCGGAAGGGTCCCGGGGGTCCACCGGGTGGGGCCACCTGTCCCGGGGGGCCACATGGGCTGTAGGGGGTGCGCCTTGGCCTGCATGGGCCAAGGGCACCAGCCCCAAGAGGCCCATGCGCCTAGGGTTTCAAGGAGGAAGAGTCCTAGGAGGGGAAGGCACCTCCTAGGTGCCTTGGGGAGGAGGGATTCCTCCCCCTTGGCCGCACCCCCCTAGGAGATTGGATCTCCTAGGGCCGGCACCCCCCCTTGGCCCTCCTATATATGGTGGGGGAAGGAGGGTTTTCATCCATGCCTTTGGTTGCCTCCTTCTCCCTCTCCAACACCTCCTTCTCCTCCATAGTGCTTGGCGAAGCCCTGCCGGAGTACTGCAGCTCCATCAACACCACGCCGTCGTGCTGCTGCTGGTGCCATCTCCCTCCACCTCTCCTTTCCCCTTGCTGGATCAAGAAAGAAGGAGATGTGGCTGTTCCGTACGTGTGTTGAACGCGGAGGTGCCGTCCGTTCGGTGCTAGGATCTTCGGTGATTCGAATCACGTCGAGTACGACTCCCTCATCCCCGTTCTTTGAACGCTTCCGCTCGCGATCTACAAGGTACGTAGATGCATCTAATCACTCGTTGCTAGATGAACTCCTAGATGGATCTTGGTGAAACCGTAGGAAAATTTTTGTTTTCTGCAACGTTCCCCAACACCAATGACGACTACAATCACTGGACCGAGCAGAAGACGCGCCGCATCCCCACTCCCTCATCGGAGCCGGGCAAACCTTGTTGTAGTAGACAGTCGATCGGGAAGTCGTCGTGCTAAGGCCCAATAGGACCAGCGCACTAGAACAGCAACCGCCGCCGATGAAGAGAATCATAGATCGGAAGGATCTAAGCTGCAGACACACTGACATGGACGAACAAAGATCGGATCCAAGCGGATCCATATCTAAGACAAACGCCGATCGAATCCCACGAGATCCGTCGGAGACACACCTCCACACGCCCCCTGAAGATGCTAGAAGCACCACCAGGACAAAGGCTAGGCGAGAAGAACTTTATTTCATCTTCAAGAAGTCGCCCCCGTCTCATCTTCTTGAGCATGACACAAACCCGAACGAAACAGGAAAAAAAACACCTAAAAACGGAGCCCTCTCGCCGGCAAGTGCCGGGATCTACCGCGCCTTCATGGTCCTAGGACCATAAGAGACAAAGCGGACCAAAGGCGGTGCCGGCGAGAGGGTAAGGAAACCCTAGACGAGTCGCCTGGGACTTCGCCTCGCTAGCACGAGAGAAAAACGATTCGGTGACGGGGACTTGCTTCGACGAAGTCACTTATGTCCAAAAAAACGTTGTGATGTCTCATAGATGGTTCAGTTTTACTGTTTTGTAATGTGCACACTGGCTTCCTTATTTGCATGTGAGAAATTAATAGATGCATCCTGTACAAATGACCCCCTATCACCAATTACGCCTATTTTGCAGTTATATCGTCCATCGTCATTAATTTTTTTGCCTAATTTTTAATTCAGGGTCCTGGTTGTAATGAGGAGTATCATATATTAGTATCATGCATATGATACTAGTCTATAATACTACATCCCTAATGTATAGTATCATAAGTTGGTATCATAGAGGATTATATTTATTGCTATGCATGACACAAAGTAGCACATCATTTAATATGATACAGTATCATGATATGATACTCAAGCCTCTCTTTCTTCATTTAATTCTATGCCACCTCATCAAAATTGTTTAGTTGGCATGCATGATACTACCTATGATACTCCCATTATAAGCAGCCTAACCGTGTTTACTTTAGATCACGCACACACATATGCGCGCGTACTGCAAGCCTTGTGGGCTTGTGGCTTTAGAAGAACTTACCATAGTACTAGGATGCATGCCATGTGCTACGTATCAACTGGTACAATTAAATCGTGGCAATTGATAGACATAATTGGCAAAACCTTAGCCATAGTACAATATCTGTACATAGAGTTTGAGGGGCTATATAGTAGAGCACACGAGCTTTAGTAAACAAATAAGTCAGAATTCACAGTATAAAGCAATGGACCAGTGTCACATGTATCAGCATCGATGCATGCATATTGTGGTATAAGTAATGTATTGGGATTGGGAGATATCGGTAATCTAGTCGCAGCATATATTTGGTAGCGCAGTGGTTAACCAAATGAGCAACATAGAGGCTTCAGTTCTACACGTAGCAGCGAGTAGCGGTCAACCGCAGTGCCGTCAGGTGCACCGTCATCTTGAGAGGTTCATCTCCAGCCTCCGCATATGGGTCTGGGTCGCTGACCAGCAGGCTGCAGTTCCTCCGGCGGTCGACGACTAGTGGATCCACGGGAGCTACTATGTGATAGTGTCTCACAGAATTAACGTGCCTTTGCATCAATATTGGCTTGTATCTTTTTTCTGCAGTTTTTAGCTTGAGTGCTGAACTTCGGGATCTCTCTATTTGTATTGTACACTGGTGTACAGAAGTCAGTGGCGGACCTGGCCTTTCGAGAAAGAATGACTGCCTATGTGGAGAATTTTCGGCGATCGTCCGGCGACTGGTGTACAGAAGTCAGTGGCGTTGATGCCGACACCTCCCTCCCACTGATCTTCTTCATCCAGTTCAAAGTCGATATTGGGCTAATCTCCTAGCTCCATCAACCTTTCACCTCGTCCTCGAACGTATCCGTTCTTCCCAGCAACAAGCTCGCGGAGTAGATTCCTAATCCCTTCCGATCTGCAGAATCGTTGTAAGCACTTCCGTCCTGATCTCTCCCCCACTAGTCGATTCCCTTCCCGATCTAGTCCTTTTGTTAGTTTTCCCCTTCCCCTAATCCCTTCCGCTCCCCTTTCTCTAGCTGTAGTTTCCTCCGCTGTCCTCTGCACACGAACGGCTCACACACTCCCTCCCTGATCGCCCAATTTCGTTCAACCAAAGATTTTCCAGCCCTTAATCTTTGTTGCTTGAACCTGATTCCCCACCTCCATCAGTCACACACAAATTCTTGAATTCCTTCTATCTTAATTTCACCTTCAAATCGACTTCTATCTGCCCCGCAAAAAGAAAAATCGACTTCTATCTTTTGCTTAAAGTTGAAAGAAAAAACTTTTTGTAAGGAAAAGGTTTCCGGCTACTCTCCTGATTAAAGTAATTGTTGGGGACGCCAAGCACTACTAGGAAAAAGCCTACGAATGACGCACCGGTTTTGCCTACTAATGGCGCATCACCGGTGCGTCATTAGTAGCACGTCACTAGTAATTTTTACTAATGACGCACCACTGGTGCACCATTAGTATCTGGTATACTAATGGCGCACCAGCTAGTGCGCCATTAGTATGTAACAGCATGTGCCATTAGTGTGCCTCCCGGGGGGCCATACGTAAGCATGGCTTTGTCATACTAATGACGCATTCTCTGTTGATGCGTCATTAGTATCCTTTGGCATACTAATGAAGCACTTGGTCGTGATGCGCCATTAGTATGAATATTTGTTTTTTTTCCTTTTCTGATTTTTGCGCAGGTTATAAAATATATTATTAGACAGAATATAAAATATATTATTAGACAGAATATAGACAGCAACATCAGATTCATCGAATACAATAGAAGATTAGTCTCCGAATACAATTCATAATATTAGTCTCCGAATTCAAAAGACCGAACAAAGATAAAACATTACAAGTCTCAAGACCGCGAGTATCGAGTTTGTCGGAAGTAATACTAATCCTAACAAGTCCTACTAATCATCATCATACAACTTCTACTCGTTATTCATAACAAGTCATATGATCATCATCTTGATAGTCTTCGAACCAACCCTACTTAATTGTTCATCAGCACATGATCATCAGTATTAGGCAGGACCTAAATACCCTATTTAAGCTAAAATATCATAAAACAATATAGACCCTGACTCTCCATTATGGAGAATGGAGAACATCCTGTCTCCAATTCTTGCGCTTCGCTTCCTTTTGCTTCCAAGAAGCTCCTTACGACTGTCCATACATTTTTTCCATCATTTGATTTTCATGTCTCCACTTCTTTTAAAAATCTTGTATGGACAGTTGAGATTCGTAGGACGACTTGGTTGTATGTTCAAAACATTAACACTATCTTTCAGATACATCATATGAGGCACACAATTCTCTGGGATTATCTGTTGAAAAACATAGTAATAACTTCATAGTTAACAATGATGTACTAGTTTTAGAAGTATGCAAAAGATGCACGGATGTCGTAATAGTAAAAATCTTACCAGGGTATCTCCATGGCAGTTACCGTAGTTGAATACATGCACTAGTGACACATATTTACCATAATGTTGAGGAGTTTGTTTGTGGATAATGTAATTTTCAATGTCAGTACAAAATCCGACCAGATGATTTTTCTCCTTATAAGTTGTTAATTCGGAGCCATCGGTGTAGTGGGTTTTGTGTACCATCTCCCGCACATTCTTTGAACAATAAAAATAAGCTGTCAATGGAAATAAGCTGTCAACTATTTTGAAATAAACAATATAAATTAGCTAATAACTATGTTTGAGAAACTCACATAGCGGTAGAACCGGAGGCGTATCAACAAGGACCCAAATGTCCATATTGTCTTGGTTGATGTCAGGATTACCAAGATCCATGGTGATAAGCATACCCTCATCAAAACCATACATCTTGCAAAATGCTTCCCAATTTTTGCAACCAAAATGGGTTACGCTCTCAGAATTATATAGATTTACTTCAAAGTCCACATCATGATGAGTCCTTAGGTGAATTTTCTTTATTTCAGAAATTTCATGGTCTTCAAAATCCATCCTCTCGAATACATAGCGTCTTGCATGGCATGGGATAAGCTATACTCGAATTGTAAAAGATGAAAATTACATGTTGAAATAGTTGAAGTCATGCTTAATTATGAAAATAACACTTGTCGTCGTTGTGTACCATTTCAACTTCGAAAGTCTCCTCGAGCTTAATGCTGAAGCGCCGATCATCTTCCAGGTGAGGCATGTCGCACAGACCTCGATTGTCGTGGCACCAGTCGCACTCCGTCGGGAGACTTTCATCGTCCGATGATGATGACGACATATCCTGGGACAGCTCCCAGAATTGCTTGCCGCCCGAACCACCGGCCTCATCATTGTGGGCCATGTTTCGCTCTAAATAGGAAAAAAGTTTGGTCAAAAAGTTGGTTATTGTCAAGGAACAAGATCATGGTCTCATCATTTAGGGTTTGTCGACACCGAGGCACCCTAAAAGCTTAAGCTTTCATCATTTAGGGTTTGTCGACGCCGAGGCACCCTAAAAGCCTAAGCGTACATCATTTAGGTTCTCATCGACACCGAGGCATCCGGGGCAGCCAAGTTAAGTTTTCATCATTTAGGGTTTATCGATGCCGAGGCACCCTAGGTTGGGCCTAATCACTTGGCACTAATCACTTGGCTCTATTGCCACCTATGGTTTAATGCAGCAAGAATGGCGGGGCAGTTGATCCTACTTAACTAAGTACTAAGATACCCCGGCCCATGCATTAGTCGCAAGTACCCCATATGTCCTATTTTTAGCAAAGTCATGCTAAAATTCATGAAAAATTTCAGCATGACCTTTGCTGAAAATAGGACATATGGAGTACCCGAATTTGCCGGAACGGAAGTTAATCGACACTCCGGCAAACTCAAGGGCCTCTCGGGGTACCTGCAAATTCATCACGACACAATGGTCAGAGACAAAACCCAGCCACAGACCATATGGTCCTCTGCTTTCATATGGTCAAAAATCAGCTCAACTTATGTGAGCTTCCATTCCAGATATAATATGTCTCCCAACAAAAAATCATTAATAGTTTAGCAAGTCTATACAAACACAGAAAGAATGACAAATGTATTTTACAGATCATGGCATTGTTTTTACTATATGCACCATGGCAAATTTCTTTTCTTTTTGCAACATGGCAAATTTCTTTTGCACCGGGCCATGGCAAATATAGTCTATGCATCATGAAAACTATAGTGTATGGATCATGGCATTTTTTATTCTACATTTTTATTCTATTGATCATGCTAGGAAATTATAGTCTATGCATTTTTTTAATCTCTGGATCATGATCTAACAAAATTGCCATCTCCCATGGCAAATATAGCCTATGCATCATGGAATTTATACTGTATGGATCATGGCATTTTTTTGTCTATAGGATTATTGTTTGTGTGCATACATGCAGAGTATCAGCTCAGAGGTCTCTGTTTAACAATGATAAGTCAATGACAAGGAACATCAAGCTTATAATAAAATCTCTTAGAACCTTATGAGAGTATGTACATATACAGATTTTGTTTACTAGCTTGGCACATGTCAAGTCTCACTTGCAGGTGCACATTTTTTTCTTTCGAAGCACACCTCTTTGTTTCAGCTATCTATATATCTTGTTCTATGTTGCATTTTTAATTCCTGATGTTAACAAGAGTGTTTGTCAAAAGGAAAAACAAAGTTCATGGCAGTGTAGCTAGCTTCTCATGCATCCCTCTTATCATCTAGCTAGCTAACACTTGAATCCATGATGCTTCCAGACTTGAGCACTGAGAGTTTCAGACTAGAACTCACCTCGATGGACGCGGTCGCAGACGAGGTCGTAGACGGCGGCGGAGCAGAGGCAAGGTCACAGACACGATCGTGGTGCTCCAGTGGACGCGGCTGCATCAATCGTTTGAATTGGCATTCAATCAAACACCTCACAGGCAAGAACAGAAGGTGGAGACAGAGAAGAGAGGGGATCGAGCAGAGAGGGAGAGGGCAAGGAGGAAGGAGCAGAGAGGGGAGTCTAGGGGGAGGGAGCTTACGGGCAGAGGAGGACGGGCGGAGGAGGAGGGGGCTTACGGGCGGCGGCGAGACGGTTGCGGGTCGGTGGCGGTCGTCGTCCTGCACCCCGTGCGGTCGGCGGCGGCGGGATGGTTGGGGGCCGCGGTGGCTTGCTGTCGGTTGGGCGGCGGAGGAGCTGCAGTGGTGGGGGCGCGGGGGTGCGGGGGCGGCGGCGCACGTAGGGGCGGCGGCGGCGTGGGTGTCGGGGCAGCGGCGCGCAGGGGCTGAGAGATGTGAGATGGGATGGGCCGGGGATTGGGGCCGAGATTTTAGTCGGGGGAGGTATAGCAATGGCGCACCACCTAGCGGTGCGCCATAAGTAAGTTTTTTTTTCTGATAGCAATGGCGCACCCTCCTCTGGTGCGCCATTAGTAACTTTTTTTTCTGACAGCAATGGCGCACCCTCCTCTGGTGCGCCATTAGTAACATTTTTTTTCATTATTTCTTGTTGCATCTAATAATTTGTTTTTTTTATCAAATTTGTTATTTTCATGAGGACTAGAACAGAAGATATCATCAAATATCATCAATTTTTTTTGAAAATATCATCAAATTTGTTTTTTTATTTTTAATTGAAAATATCATCAAATTTGTTATTTGAAGATATCATCAAATTTCTTATTTGAAAATATCATCAAATTTGTTATTTAAAAATATCTTCAAAAAGTGGGGGAGGGTGCGGGTGGCGGC
>NC_041382.1:741370811-741385856 GCF_002162155.2 Triticum dicoccoides | reverse complement strand
CGGTGGAGCGGGGGAGGGTGCGGTGGGTCGTCGGTGGTGGTGGAGCGGAGGGGGTGCGGGGGGTGCTCGGCGGCGAGGGGGATCTAGCGAAGGGGATAGCTATCGAGAGGGAGGGGGATCGAGATCGAGTGTCCTCATGAATATTCAATATTTTTTCATATTGAATACAATCGATCTTCTGTAGGCCTGAGAAATATTTTTTCATATTGAATACAAAAATATTCATGATATCAAAAAGTGCCCGAGAAATGAAGGCTACAATTTAAATACAATCGATCTTAGCTAGCTATCTGTTCACAATCTTCTTGCCCTTCTTTTTCGCAAATGGAGTTCTTCTGTGGAATGGACGTCCTTTAGGTAGGGTGGTCCTGCTTCTTCTTGTGGTGTATGCTGCTACTTCATCGTCGTCGTCATGTTCGATCTTCGGGTCGCCGTACTTGTCGAAGTCTTGCTCATTGGCTACTCCATCCATTCTGATGATCTTCCTTTTGCCTCTCCTCACGACAACACGACTGGGCTTTGACGGATTTGTAATGAAGAAGCATTGGTCCACTTGTGAAGCCAGTACCCATGGCTCATTTTTCGCGGTGACGTTTGCGCTCGCGGTCTTGGATTTGGCTTCGGGTATAACCATGGTGGTGAAATACGGGTCTTCTTTTAGGACGCTCTTGGCCCATCTGACACGGAACATCGGGACCTTCTCTCCAGCGTAGCTCAGCTCCCAGATCTCCTCGATCCTTCCGTAGTATCTGTCCTTGTCGTTACCGGTGTAGGATTCCATCGTTACCCGGAGTTCTGATAACCATCGCTCTTCATGTCCTTGTCCTCGGTGTAGAATGTGTAGCCGTTGATATCGTACGCCTCATAGGTCATCAGGTTGTGCTCGGCGCCCTGTGACAAGGCGAATATGAGTTGTTCTTCCGCGGAAGAATCCTCATGTAAAGGGTACGACAGAAGCTTCTGCTTGAACCAACGCGTGAAACATGAGTTGTGCTCTTTGAGTATATCTCCATCCGTCCTCTGTTGGCCTCGGTCATTGTACGTCTTCTCAATAAAGGTTTTGTGCTCTACCACCCAAGGATCGACCACATCTATGTGTTGTAGCGCGACTAGGTTTGCTCTTTCAAAGTCAGCGAGTCGACCCTCGAAGTCGACATGCATTTCGCGGCGACCCTCACGGTGACCCCATCCAGCGAGCCTGCCGAGGTGCCTGTTGACGGGCAGACCAACAGGGTTCTCGATGCCTAGATAATTCGTGCAGTAGGAGATGTACTCTTCGGTCAGAAAGCCCCTGGCTATACTTCCCTCTGGACGTGACATGTTGCGAACGTATCCTTTAGTGACACCATTCATCCTTTCGAACGGCATCATGCTATGCAGGAACGTCGGCCCGAGTTGGATGATATCCTCCACGATATGGACCAGCAGATGCACCATAACATCAAAGAATGCGGGCGGAAAGTACATCTCAAGCTCGCATAGTATCACCACGATCTCTTCCTGTAGCCTTCTGAGTTGCCTCATGCCAATCGACTTCCGAGAGATGACGTCGAAAAAGTTGCATAGGCCAAATAGCGTTTCACGGACGTGCGCGTCCATGATCCCACGGATTGCAACTGGAAGTATCTGCGTCATCAGCACGTGACAGTCGTGAGACTTTATTCCGCTGAACTTCTGCTTCGCTGGGTCTAGGTATCTGCTTATCTTCCCCGCGTAACCGTAAGGAAGTTTTAATCCTAGGAGGCAGGTGAAAAACTGCTCGATCTCCTCCTGACTTAGAGTGAAGCACGCGGGAGGGTAGTCATTTCCGGTCTTCTTGGCCTTTTTGCCTTTGCGAGGACTTTCTGTGTCCTGCTTCGCCTCATCATCATCATCATCATCATCATCATCATCATCATCATTAGCGTGAAGCTCCTGCCTGATGCCCATTGATTTCAAGTCTGCCCTTGCTTTCGGCCCATCTTTGGTCCTCTCTGGCATGTTGAGCAGGGTACCAAGCAGACTCTTGCACACGTTCTTCGTGATATGCATGACATCAAGGCTGTGAGGCACACGGTGGATCTTCCAGTACGGCAAGTCCCAGAAAATAGACCTCGTTTTCCATACCTTCAGCAGCGGCTCTGGCGCCTTTCGCTTCTTTCCCGGCTCTGGCGCCTTTTGCTTCTTTCCTGGCAGTGGGCAGTCTTTCCAATTTTTCAACAGCTCGTCTATTTCCTCGCCGCTCCTCATACACGAGCGTTTTCGGGGTTCGGTTTCACCATCGAACAGATCCTTGCGTTTCCTCCACGGGTCATCGTCGCGAAGCCACCTTCGATGTCCCATGAACACGGTTTTCGAAGACCCGGGATCTCTATCTAGCTGGCGATACGTTGTGTCATCCATGCACCTTACGCATCCAGAAAATCCGTGGACTACCTGCCCCGCGAGATATCCGTAACCGAGATAGTCATGCACCGCCGTGAGCAGTGCGACTCTCATAGGTAAATATTCTTTCTCTGCGGCGTCCCACGTATTGGCTGGCGTTTTCCACAGCGTGTCTAGCTCCTCCTTCAGCAGCCCCAGATACAGATTGATGTCGTTCCCTGGTTGTTTCGGCCCTTCAATTAGCATACTCATGTGAATGTACTTCCTCTTCATGCACAACCAGGGGGGAAGGTTGTACATCCACACAAACACATGCCAGGTGCTATGTGTGCTTCTCTGGCTGCCAAACGGATTGACTCCATCGGTGCTCGCGCCTAGCACGATGTTCCTTGGATCCTTCCCAAATTCTGGGTATTCGAAGTTCAACGCTTGCCACTGGCTCGCATCCTTAGGGTGACTCAACATCTTGTCTTTTTTATTTATCTCCGGATCATTTCCGTCATCTTCCCGCTTCTTCTCCTCCCTATCCGCGTGCCAACGCAGGAGCTTTGCTACCTTAGGGTCCGTGAAATACCGCTGCAGACGAGGAGTGATCGGAAAGTACCACACCGATTTTCGAGGAGCTTTCTTCCTCTTCTTGTATCGAGTGATGCCGCACACCGGACATATGGTAGACTCCACGTGCTCATCCCGATAAATGATACAATTGTTCATGCACACATGGTATTTCACGTGCGGTAAATCCAGAGGACACATGATTTTCTTCGCCTCCTCGAAACTGGTCGGGCACTTGTTCCCCTTGGGAAGACGTTCGTGCCAGAATGACATGTTCTCGTCGAAGCATGCGTCGGTCATTTTGTGTTTTACCTTCATCTCCAGAGCCATGAGTGTTACTTTCAGGCGGGTATCCTCGGGCCTGCATCCTTCATACAATGGAGTAACCGCGTCTATCTCCAGTTGATCCAGCTTGGCTTTCTCTCGGGCGGCAGCTCTTGCGTTATCCGTCTGCTTGAGAAGCAGCTCTTAAATATGAGGGTCCTGCACCCAGCCTTCATCGTCGTCTGCTCCGGCATCTTCATCTTCATGATCATGCCCTTCGTCTTGATCTTCCTCATCATCATGTACGACATCTTCTACATGATGACTGTGTACAGCATCACCGTCGTGATCATGTCCTGGAGATTCTTCGTCTTCTCGCCCGCTCTTGCCGCGGTGGTACTTGTCTTGTTGCCCTTCCTCATTTCTTGCCCGGCCCCGGCCATGGACGACTTCATAGTCATCTTCATCACCTTGCCATCGATAGCCATCCATGAAACCACGCAAGAGCAGGTGGTCCCGCACCTGCCCGGAATCCGGGTCCGCAATAAGGCTCTTCAGCTTGCATCTTCGACATGGACATCTTATCTCCGTCTCGTTCTTTTGAAGCATCTCGGCCTTCGCGGAGCTCAAAAACCTATTCATGATGCCTTCAGTCATCGTGCGGACCATGGTCGCCTGCAGGGTAGAGCAAAATGATATTTTAGAACCAAGAAAAAATTTGGCATGACCTTCCCTAAAAATAGGACCAAAAAGAATGCATAGTGCTAAAATTCTCGCCGAAACGGAAATGAATCAAAACATTCCAGGAAAATATTGGCAACTATCGCATTTCAAATATCGGTACCTTCAAACACAAACATATATGCAACACCACAAACACATGCAACACCACAAACATACATAGATCTAGCTAGGCCACAAAAAGTGCATGTGCACGTTGTTGGAGCGAGCTAGGGAGAAAAAAAGTAGATCTACATCATGAAGATAGCTTTCCCCTTACTTACCTATCAAAAAAGGTAATTTCACCACTTAATTTTGATGAATCTATGGTGCAAATGAGGTGAGGAGGAGGAGGCAGCCGAAAGCTTGGAGAAGGAGGTGGAGGGAATGAAGTGGGGAAAGTGAGTGGGTAGGTGTGGGGCTGTCCAAAATATCTTGTTGGGGTCCCAGGTTACTAATGGCGCACCACAAGGAAATGCGCCATTAGTAACCCTGGTTACTAATGGCACACCTGCAGGTGGTGCGCCATTAGAAGTTTTGCAAAAAAGTAAAAAATATAAATATATATATTAATGGCGCACCGTCTGATAGTGCGCCATTAGTAGTTTAAACTAGTAATGGCGCACTGTGCAATGGTGCGCCATTAGTAGTTTTGCAAAAAAAAGAATAAGAAAAAATTACAATAATGGCGCACTCTCTGCCAGGTGCGCCATTACTAGTTAGAACTAGTAATGGCGCATTGTCTACCTGATGTGCCATTAATATGTATGGAAAAATGGAAAAAAATATTTAATACTAGTGGCGCACCCCGTTTCTGGTGCGCCATTAGTGTCTTCCACACTAATGGCGCATCACCAACAGGTGCACCATTAGTATATAGTAGTGGCGCACTGCTTCCCTGGTGCGCCATTAGTATCAATCCTATCTATAGCCCTTTTCCTAGTAGTGAAGTGCTGATACAAATCTGCTAAGCAACATAGGGCAATGAAATTGATAGCCTGTAACTGTCGGTAAAGGTCAGGGTCTTGATTGCCAGAAAATGGTTTACCTTGACAATTTAATGTGATCTGTCAAACGACACACATATGCATCGTGTCACCCGGCTTAGCCGGCCTCCTTTCCTTGTACCAGAAGACTAGAGACAGGGATAGAGATAGGTACTTTATATTCTCTGTTATCTTGTGTAACTAGATATCTCTTCCCTCTCTCCCAAGATTGTAATCTCAACCTCTTGTACGATATCCAGGGAGTCGCGCCCCTGGCTATTTAACACGCAGGCGTCGCCCAGAGCTAGGGTACGATGTTGCCCACATGGTAATCAGAGCCTAACTCTTCCCATCTAGCGATCACCTCCTCCTACCACCGAAACCCAGCCATGTCTTCGAGCGCCGCCAACTCCACCCTTTCTGGCCAGATCACCGAGCGCCTCACCCGAACCAACTACGTCCTATGGCGTACCCAGATCACACCACAGCTTCGGGGGGCAGGGTTCTTCGGCTACGTGGACGGCAACATGCTAGAGCCAACCAAGGTCATCGTCAACAAAGACAAGGATGGCAAGGAGGAGACCATCCCCAACCCGCTTCACTCGGTTTGGATCCGAGATGATCAGCAGGTGCTTGGTTACCTTCTGAATAACCTCTCCAAAGAAGTGCTTGTGCAGGTGACCTCGATCGCCCACACACAGGAACTCTGGGTAGCGTTGGCGAGCATGTTCTTGTCCACATGGCTGTCTCGTGTCAACAACATCCGCGCGTCGCTCACGAATGCGCAGAAGGGACAGTAGTCGGTGGCCTCCTACTTCACATACATGCGGGGTTTCACCGACGAACTAGCTGCAGCAGGCAAGCCCCTGCAAGATGATGAATTGATCTCCTACATCCTCAACGGGTTGGACATGGAGTACCAACCGCTAGTCTCCGCCCTTGACGCTCGGGTCATCCCTGTCACCCTTGATGAGTTGTTCTCTATGATGAGCAACTTCGATCAAAGGGTGGCCATCTACCAAGGAGCAGGCGCAGGAGGCGGCTTCAAATCCTCTGCCAACGCTGCCACCCGCAGCCGTGGCAGGGGATCACGTCATCGAGGCCCTCCACGGAACAGCAAGGGCAAGGGTAGCAACGACGGAGGAAACAACAGCAGCAGCAACTCTGCACGCAACAGCGGCGGCCGGCCATCCTACACCAACAACAAGGGTCGGCTCAACGGCAGCTCCTCCAATAGCAGGTCTCGGTCTGACACGATCAGATGCCAAATCTGTGGGAAGCCGGGAAACTCTGCCAAGGACTGCTAGTATCGCTTTGATGAAGATGATGATGATTCCTCTCAAGATGAGAAGGTGGCTGGGGCTGCTGATGGTTCCTACGGCGTCGACACCAACTGGTATGTTGACAGCGGCGCCACAAACCACATCACCGGCGAGCTTGACAAGGTGACTATGCGAGAGAAGTACCGTGGTAAAGATCACATCCACACTGCCAGTGGAGAAGGTATGGAAATTAGTCACATTGGTCATTCAGTTGTTAAAACCCCTCATAGAAATATTCATCTCCGAAATTTTTTGCATGTCCCTACTACGTCTAAAAATCTTCTCTCCGTTCATCGCATTGCCATTGACAAGCATGTCTTTCTTGAGTTTCACCCCTTCTTCTTTCTGATCAAGGATCAGGCAATGAGGAAGGTGCTATATCGAGGTGTTGGGGAACGTAGCAGAATTTTAAAATTTTCTACGCATCACCAAGATCAATCTATGGAGTCATCTAGCAACGAGGGAAAGAGGAGTGCATCTACATACCCTTGTAGATCACGAGCGGAAGCGTTCAAGAGAACGGGGTTGATGGAGTCGTACTCGACGTGATTCAAATCACCGATGACCAAGTGCCGAATGGACAGCACCTCCGTGTTCAACACACGTACGGTTGGGAAGACGTCTCCTCCAACTTGATCCAGCAAGGGGGAAGAAGAGGTTGATGAAGATCCAGCAGCACGACGGCGTGGTGGTGGAAGCAACGGTGATCTCAGCAAGGTTTCGCCAAGCGCTGGGAGACGGAGGAATGTCACGGGAGGGAGAGGGAGAGGCCAGGGGCTTGGGGTGCGCAGCCCTCCCTCCCCCCACTATATATAGGGTGCCTAGGGGAGGGGCGCCAGCCCTAGGAGATCCAATCTCCTAGGGGGGGTGGCGGCCAAAGGGGGTGCCTTGCCCCCCAAGGCAAGGGTGGCGCCCCCACCCCTAGGGTTTCCAAACCTAGGCGCAGGGCGAGGCCTAAGGGGGGCGCACCAGCCCACTAGGGGCTGGTTCCCCTCCCACTTCAGCCCACGGGGCCCTCCGGGACAGGTGGCCCCACCCGGTGGATCCCCGGGACCCTTCCGGTGGTCTCGGTACAATACCAGTGACCCCGAAACCTTCCCGATGGCCGAAACTGGACTTCCTATATATAAATCATTACCTCCGGACCATTCCGGAACTCCTCGTGACGTCCGAGATCTCATCCGGGACTCCGAACAACTTTCGGGTTACCGTGTGCTAATATCTCTACAACCCTAGCGTCACCGAACCTTAAGTGTGTAGACCCTACGGGTTCGGGAGACATGCAGACATGACCAAGATGCCTCTCTGGTCAATAACCAATAGCGGGATCTGGATACCCATGTTGGCTCCCACATGCTCCACGATGATCTCATCGGATGAACCACGATGTCGAGGATTCAATCAATCCGTATACAATTCCCTTTGTCAATCGGTATGTTACTTGCCCGACTCGATCGTCGGTATCCCAATACTTTGTTCAGTCTCGTTACCAGCAAGTCACTTTACTCGTACCGTAATGCATGATCCCGTGATCAACCACTTGATCACATTGAGCTCATTATGATGATGCATTACCGAGTGGGCCCAGAGATACCTCTCCGTCATACGGAGTGACAAATCCCAGTCTCGATTCATGCCAACCCAACAGACACTTTCGGAGATACCTGTAATGTACCTTTATAGGCACCCAGTTACGTTGTGACGTTTGGCACACCCAAGGTACTCCTACGGTATCCGGGAGTTGCACAATCTCATGGTCCAAGGAAATGATACTTGACATTCAGAAGAGCTACAGCAAACGAACTACACGATCTTTGAGCTAAGCTTAGGATTGGGTCTTGTCCATCACATCATTTCCTAATGATGTGATCCCTTTATCAATGACATCTAATGTCCATAGTCAGGAAACCATGACTATCCTTTGATCAATGAGCTAGTCAACTAGAGGCTCACTAGGGACGTGTTGTGGTCTATGTATTCACACATGTATTACGATTTCCGGATAACACAATTATAGCATGAACAATAGACAATTATCATGAACAAAGAAATATAATAATAACCATTTTGTTATTGCCTCTAGGGAATATTTCCAACAGTCTCCCACTTGCACCAGAGTCAATATTCTAGTTACATTGTGATGAATCGAACACCCATGCAGTTCTGGTGTTGATCATGTTTTTCTCTAGGGAGAGGTTTAGTCAACGGATCTGCTACATTCAGGTCCATATGTACTTTACAAATATCTATGTCTCCATTTTGAACACTTTCACGAATGGAGTTGAAGCGACACTTGATATGCCTGGTCTTCCTGTGAAACCTGGGCTCCTTGGCAAGGGCAATAGCTCCAGTGTTGTCACAGAAGAGAGTCATCGGGCCCGACGCATTGGGTATGACTCCTAGGTCGGTAATGAACTCCTTCACCCAGACTGCTTCTTGTGCTGCCTCCGAGGCTGCCATGTACTCCGCTTCACATGTAGATCCCGCCACAACGCTTTCTTTCAACTGCACCAGCTTACTGCCCCACCATTCAAAATATACATGTATCGGGTTTGTGATTTAGAGTCATCCAGATCTGTGTCAAAGCTAGCATCGACATAACCCTTTACGACGAGCTCTTCGTCACCTCCATAAACGAGAAACATTTCCTTAGTCCTTTTCAGGTACTTCAGGATATTCTTGACCGCTGTCCAGTGTTCCATGCCGGGATGACTTTGGTACCTTCCTACCAAACTTACGGCAAGGTTTACATCAGGTCTGGTACATAGCATAGCATACATGATAGACCCTATGGCCGAGGCATAGGGGACGACACTCATCTTTTCACTATCTTTTGCCGTGGTCGGGCATTGAGCCGTGCTCAATCTCGTACCTTGCAATACAGGCAAGAACCCCTTCTTTGACTGATCCATTTTGAACTTCTTCAATATCTTGTCAAGGTACGTACTCTGTGAAAGACCAATGAGGCGTCTCGATCTATCTCTATAGATCTTGATGCCTAATATATAAGCAGCTTCTCCAAGGTCCTTCATTGAAAAACACTTGTTCAAGTAGGCCTTTATGCTTTCCAAGAATTCTATATCATTTCCCATCAACAGTATGTCATCTACATACAATATGAGAAATGCTATAGAGCTCCCACTCACTTTCTTGTAAATGCAGGCTTCTCCATAAGTCTGCATAAACCCAAACGCTTTGATCATCTCATCAAAACGAATGTTCGAACTCCGAGATGCTTGCACAAGCCCATAAATCGAGCGTTGGAGCTTGCACACCTTGTCAGCATTCTTAGGATCGACAAAACCTTCTGGCTGCATCATATACAATTCTTCCTTAAGGAAACCATTCAGGAATGTCGTTTTGACGTCCATTTGCCATATCTCATAATCATAGAATGCGGCAATTGCTAACATGATTCGGACGGACTTGAGATTCGCTACGGGTGAGAAAGTCTCATCGTACTCAACCCCTTGAACTTGTCGATAACCCTTAGCGACAAGCCGAGCTTTATGGATGGTCACAATACCATCCGCATCTGTCTTCTTCTTAAAGATCCATTTATTTTCTATGGCTCGCCGATCATCGGGCAAGTCAGTCAAAGTCCATACTTTGTTTTCATACATGGATCCTATCTCAGATTTCATGGCTTCCAGCCATTTGTCGGAATCCGGGCCCGCCATCGCTTCTTCATAGTTCGAAGGTTCACCGTTGTCTAACAACATGATTTCCAAGACAGGGTTACTGAACCACTCTGGTGCGGAACGTGTCCTCGTGGACCTACGAAGTTCAGTAGTAACTTGATCTGAAGTTTCATGATCATCATCATTAACTTCCTCTCTAGTCGGTGCAGGCACCTCAGGAACATTTTCTTGAGCTGCGCCACTTACCGGTTCAAGAGGCAATACTTCATCAAGTTCTACTTTCGTCCCACTTATTTCTTTCGAGAGAAACTCTTTCTCTAGAAAGGGCCCATTCTTGGCAACAAAGATATTGCCTTCGGATCTGAGGTAGAAGGTATACCCAACAGTTTCTTTAGGGTATCCTATGAAGACGCATTTTTCCGATTTGGGTTCGAGCTTTTCAGGTTGAAGTTTCTTGATATAAGCATCGCATCCTCAAACTTTTAGAAACGACAGCTTAGGTTTCTTCCCAAACCATAATTCATATGGTGTTGTCTCAACGGATTTTGACGGAGCCCTATTTAAAGTGAATGCGGCAGTCTCTAAAGCATAGCCCCAAAATGACAGCGGTAAATCAGTAAGAGACATCATAGATCGCACCATATCCAATAGAGTGCGATTACGACGTTCGGACACACCATTACGCTGAGGTGTTCTAGGCGGCATGAGTTGTGAAACTATTCCATATTTTCTTAAGTGTGTGCCAAATTCGTGACTCAAGTATTCTCCCCCACGATCTGATCACAAGAACTTGATTTTCCTGTCACGTTGATTCTCAACCTCACTCTGAAATTCCTTGAACTTTTCAAAGGTCTCAGACTTGTGTTTCATTAAGTAGACATACCCATATCTACTCAAGACATCAGTGAGGGTGAGAACATAACGATAGCCACCGCGAGCCTCAACACTCATTGGACAGCACACATCAGTATGTATGATTTCCAATAAGTTGGTTGCTTGCTCCATTGTTCCTGAGAACGGAGTCTTGGTCATTTTACCCATGAGGCATGGTTCGCACGTGTCAAATGATTCGTAATCAAGAGACTCTAAAAGTCCATCTGCATGGAGCTTCTTCATGCGTTTGACACCTATGTGACCAAGGCGGCAGTGCCACAAGTATGTGGGACTATCATTATCAACCTTACATCTTTTGGTATTCACACTATGGATATGTGTAGGATTATGCTCGAGATTCATTAAGAATAAACCATTCACCATCGGAGCATGACCATAAAACATATCTCTCATGTAAATAGAACAACCATTATTCTCGGATTTAAATGAGTAGCCATCTCGTATTAAACGAGATCCTGATACAATGTTAATGCTCAAAGCTGGCACTAAATAACAATTATTGAGGTTTAAAACTAACCCCGTAGGTAAATGTAGAGGTAGCGTGCCGACGGCGATCACATCGACCTTGGAACCATTCCCGACGCGCATCATCACCTCGTCCTTCGCCAGTCTCCATTTATTCCGCAGCTCCTGCTTTGAGTTACAAATATGAGCAACCGCACCGGTATCAAATACCCAGGAGCTACTACGAGTACTGGTAAGGTACACATCAATTACATGTATATCACATATACCTTTCGTGTTGCCGGCCTTCTTGTCCGCTAAGTATTTGGGGCAGTTCCGCTTCCAGTGACCACTTCCCTTGCAATAAAAACACTCAGTCTCAGGCTTGGGTCCATTCTTTGGCTTCTTCCCGGCAGCTTGCTTACCGGGCGCGGCAACTCCCTTGCCGTCCTTCTTGAAGTTCTTCTTACCCTTGCCTTTCTTGAACTTAGTGGTTTTATTCACCATCAACACTTGATGTTCCTTTTTGACTTCTACCTCTGCTGATTTCAGCATTGCAAATACTTCAGGAATAGTCTTTTCCATCCCCTGCATATTGAAGTTCATCACAAAGCTCTTGTAGCTCGGTGGAAGCGACTGAAGGATTTTGTCAATGACCGCGTCATCCGGGAGATTAACTCCCAGCTGAGTCAAGCGGTTATGCAACCCAGACATTTTGAGTATTTGCTCACTGATAGAACTATTTTCCTCCATCTTACAGCTGAAGAACTTGTCGGAGACTTCATATCTCTCGACCCGGGCATGAGCTTGAAAAACCATTTTCAGCTCTTCGAACATCTCATATGCTCCGTGTCTCTCAAAACGCTTTTGGAGCCCCAGGTCAAAGCTGTAAAGCATGCCGCACTGAACGAGGGAGTAATCATCAGCATGTGTCTGCCAAGCGTTCATAACGTCTTGGTTCTGTGGGACGGGTGCGTCACCTAGCGGTGCTTCTAGGACATAATCTTTCTTGGCAGCTATGAGGATGATCCTCAGGTTCCGGACCCAGTCCGTATAGTTTCTGCCATCGTCTTTCAGCTTGGTTTTCTCTAGGAACGCGTTGAAGTTGAGGACAACGTTGGGCATTTGATCTAGAAGACATATTATAAAGATTTAGACTAAGTTCATGATAATTAAGTTCATCTAATCAAATTATTCAATGAACTCCCACTCAGATAGACATCTCTCTAGTCATCTAAGTATAACATGATCCGAGTTAACTAGGCCGTGTCCAATCATCATGTGAGACGGACTAGTCAACATCGGTGAACATCTTCATGTTGATCGTATCTTCTATACGACTCATGCTCGACCTTTTGGTCTTCTGTGTTCCGAGGCCATGTCTGTACATGCTAGGCTCGTCAAGTCAACCTAAGTGTTTTGTGTGTGTAAATCTGGCTTACACCCGTTGTATTCGAACGTTAGAATCTATCACACCCGATCATCACGTGGTGCTTTGAAACAACGAACCTTCGCAACGGTGCACAGTTAGGGGGAACACTTTCTTGAAATTATTACGAGGGATCATCTTATTTAAGCTAACGCCGTTCTAAGCAAATAAGATGTAAAACATGATAAACATCACATGCAATCAAATAGTGACATGATATGGCCAATATCATTTGCTCCTTTGATCTCCATCTTCGGGGCTCCATGATCATCGTGGTCACCGGCATGACACCATGATCTCCATCATCGTGTCTTCTTGAAGTTGTCTCGTCATCTATTACTTCTACTACTATGGCTAGCGCTTTAGCAATAAAGTAAAGTAATTACATGACGTTTATGTTGACACGCAGGTCATAAATAAATAAAGACAACTCCTATGGCTCCTGCAGGTTGTCATACTCATCGACAAGCAAGTCGTGATTCCTATTACAAGAACATGATCATCTCATACATCACATATATCATTCATCACATCCTTTGGCCATATCACATCACAAAACACTTGATGCAAAAACAAGTTAGACGTCCTCTAATTATTGTTGCAAGTTTTTTACGTGGCCGCTATAGGTTTCTAGCAAGAACGTTTCTTACCTACGCCAAAACCACAATGTGAATTGCCAATTTCTATTTACCCTTCATAAGGACCCTGTTCATCGAATCCGATCCGTCTAAAGTGGGAGAGACACACACCCGCCAGCCACCTTATGCAACTAGTGCATGTTAGTCGGTGGAACCGGTCTCACGTAAGTGTACGTGTAAGGTTGGTCCAGTCCGCTTCATCCCACGATGCCACCGAATCAAGATAAGACTAGTAACGGCAAGTAAATTAAAAATATCGACGCCCACAACTACTTTGTGTTCTACTCGTGCATAGTAACTACGCATAGACCTAGCTCATGATGCCACTGTTGGGGAACATAGCAGAATTTTAAAATTTTCTATGCATCACCAAGATCAATCTATGGAGTCATCTAGCAACGAGGTAAAGAGGAGTGAATCTACATACCCTTGTAGATCACGAGCGGAAGCGTTCAAGAGAACGGGGTTGATGGAGTCGTACTCGACGTGATTCAAATCACCGATGACCAAGTGCCGAACGGACAGCACCTCCGCGTTCAACACACGTACGGTTGGGAAGACGTCTCCTACAACTTGATCCAGCAAGGGGGAAGAAGAGTTTGATGAAGATCCAGCAGCACGACGGCGTGGTGGTGGAAGCAACGGTGATCTCGGTAGGGCTTCGCCAAGCGCTGGGAGACGGAGGAGTGTCATGGGAGGGAGAGGGAGAGGCCAGGGGCTTGGGGTGCGCAGCCCTCCCTCCCCCCCACTATATATAGGGTCCTAGGGGGGGCGCCGGCCCTAGGAGATCCAATCTCCTAGGGGGGCGGCGGCCAAAGGGGGTGCCTTGCCCCCCAAGGTAAGGGTGGCGCCCCCCACCCCTAGGGTTTCCAACCCTAGGCGCAGGGGGAGGCCCAAGGGGGGAGCACCAGCCCACTAGGGGATGGTTCCCCTCCCACTTCAGCCCATGGGGCCCTCCGGGACAGGTGTCCCCACCCGGTGGACCCCCGGGACCCTTCCGGTGGTCCCGGTACAATACCGGTGACCCCGAAACCTTCCCGATGGCCGAAACTGGACTTCCTATATATAAATATTTACCTCCGGACCATTTCGGAACTCCTCGTGACGTCCGGGATCTCATCCGGGACTCCGAACAACTTTCGGGTTACCGTGTGCTAATATCTCTACAACCCTAGCGTCACCGAACCTTAAGTGTGTAGACCCTACGGGTTCAGGAGACATGCAGACATGACCGAGAAGCCTCTCTGGTCAATAACCAACAGTGGGATCTGGATACCCATGTTGGATCCCACATGCTCCATGATGATCTCATTGGATGAACCACGATGTCGAGGATTCAATCAATCAGTATACAATTCCCTTTGTCAATCGGTACGTTACTTGCCCGAGACTCGATCGTCGGTATCCCAATACTTTGTTCAGTCTCGTTACCGGCAAGTCACTTTACTCGTACCGTAATGCATGATCCCTTGATCAACCACTTGATCACATTGAGATCATTATGATGATGCATTACCGAGTGGGCCCAGAGATACCTCTCCGTCATACGGAGTGACAAATCCCAGTCTCGATTCGTGCCAACCCAACAGACACTTTCGGAGATACCTGTAATGTACCTTTATAGTCACCCAGTTATGTTGTGACATTTGGCACACCCAAGGTACTCCTACGGTATCCGGGAGTTGCACAATCTCATGGTCCAAGGAAATGATACTTGACATTCAGAAAAGCTACAGCAAACGAACTACATGATCTTTGAGCTAAGCTTAGGATTGGGTCTTGTCCATC
>NC_041382.1:741368808-741370801 GCF_002162155.2 Triticum dicoccoides | reverse complement strand
GGGGTGCCTTGCCCCCCAAGGTAAGGGTGGCGCCCCCCACCCCTAGGGTTTCCAACCCTAGGCGCAGGGGGAGGCCCAAGGGGGGAGCACCAGCCCACTAGGGGATGGTTCCCCTCCCACTTCAGCCCATGGGGCCCTCCGGGACAGGTGTCCCCACCCGGTGGACCCCCGGGACCCTTCCAGTGGTCCCGGTACAATACCGGTGACCCCGAAACCTTCCCGATGGCCGAAACTGGACTTCCTATATATAAATATTTACCTCCGGACCATTTCGGAACTCCTCGTGACGTCCGGGATCTCATCCGGGACTCCGAACAACTTTCGGGTTACCGTGTGCTAATATCTCTACAACCCTAGCGTCACCGAACCTTAAGTGTGTAGACCCTACGGGTTCAGGAGACATGCAGACATGACCGAGAAGCCTCTCTGGTCAATAACCAACAGTGGGATCTGGATACCCATGTTGGATCCCACATGCTCCATGATGATCTCATTGGATGAACCACGATGTCGAGGATTCAATCAATCAGTATACAATTCCCTTTGTCAATCGGTACGTTACTTGCCCGAGACTCGATCGTCGGTATCCCAATACTTTGTTCAGTCTCGTTACCGGCAAGTCACTTTACTCGTACCGTAATGCATGATCCCTTGATCAACCACTTGATCACATTGAGATCATTATGATGATGCATTACCGAGTGGGCCCAGAGATACCTCTCCGTCATACGGAGTGACAAATCCCAGTCTCGATTCGTGCCAACCCAACAGACACTTTCGGAGATACCTGTAATGTACCTTTATAGTCACCCAGTTATGTTGTGACATTTGGCACACCCAAGGTACTCCTACGGTATCCGGGAGTTGCACAATCTCATGGTCCAAGGAAATGATACTTGACATTCAGAAAAGCTACAGCAAACGAACTACATGATCTTTGAGCTAAGCTTAGGATTGGGTCTTGTCCATCACATCATTCTCCTAATGATGTGATCCCGTTATCAATGACATATAATGTCCATAGTCAGGAAACCATGACTATCCTTTGATCAACGAGCTAGTCAACTAGAGGCTCACTAGGGACCTGTTGTGGTCTATGTATTCACACATGTATTACGATTTCCGGATAACACAATTATAGCATGAACAATAGAAAATTATCATGAACAAAGAAATATAATAATAACCATTTTATTATTGCCTCTAGGGCATATTTCCAACACGAGGTAGATGCGTTCGTGGGCTTTACCTCTTGATTCCGGAGATTAGAAGATTGAATAAAAAAGTTCTCAGTGCCACCAAAGTGTCTTCAACATGATGGTACGATCGATTAGGACATGCTTCATTTTCTTTAGTAGAAAGATTGCTTAGGAAAAATAAGCTCCCGTATGTTGGTGAGCCTGATGTTGAAACTGTTTGTGATTCATGTCAAAAGGCCAAAAGTCATCAATTACCGTATCCAATTTCCACTAGTGTCTCTGCCATGCCTTTGCAACTTATCTTTTCTAATGTGTGGGGGCCTGCACCCTCTTCTGTTGGTAGACATACATACTGTTGGGGAACGTAGCAGAATTTAAAATTTTCTACGCATCACCAAGATCAATCTATGAGTTATCTAGCAACGAGGGAAAGGGGAGTGCATCTAGATACCCTTGTAGATCGTGAGCGGAAGCGTTCAAGAGAACGGGGTTGATGGAGTCGTACTCGTCGTGATCCAAATCACCGATGACCGAGCGCCGAACGGACGGCACCTCCGCGTTCAACACACGTACGGTTGGGAAGACGTCTCCTCCTTCTTGATCCAGCAAGGGGGAAGGAGAGGTTGATGGAGATCTAGCAGCACGCCGGCGTGGTGGTGGAAGCAACGGTGATCTCGGCAGGGCTTCGCCAAGCTCAGCGAGAGGGAGAGGTGTCACGGGAGGGAGAGGAAGGCGCCAGGGGCTTGGGTACCGCTGTCCTCCCTCCCCCCCACTATATATAGGGCCCCTAGGGG
>NC_041382.1:741368134-741368631 GCF_002162155.2 Triticum dicoccoides | reverse complement strand
GGAAAAGGGCTATAGATGGAAATGACACTAATGGCACACCAGACATGTGGTGCGCCATTACTATATACTAATGGCGCACCATGTGGAGATGCGCCATTAGTGTGGAAGACACTAATGGCGCACCAGGCACACGGTGCGCCACTAGTAACAAAATGTTTTTTTCATTTTTTCAAACATACTAATGGCGCATCCGGGCAGAGTGCGCCATTAGTAGTTAGAACTACTAATGGCGCAGCATCCATAGAGTGCGCCACTACTGTATTTTTTTTACTTTTTTGCAAAACTACTAATGGCGCACCGTTGCATAGTGCGCCATTACTAGTTTAAACTAGTAATGGCGCACTGTGCCACGGTGCGCCATTAGTATAAAAATAATAAAAACATTCTAATAAAAAATAATAAAAAAACATTCTAATGGCGCACCGCTCGGGGGTGCGCCATTAGTAATCTTCCCCTAGCTCCAACTCACCCGACACCTTCGTCCTTCCCTCTCGCCA
>NC_041382.1:741342520-741367885 GCF_002162155.2 Triticum dicoccoides | reverse complement strand
CCCCACCACTGCAGCTCCGCCATCGCCGACGCCTCCGCGAGCTCACCGTCGCCGACAGCCTCCCCGCGTCGGCCCCTCGCCGTCTTCCTCTTTGACTACGAGGACCCGGACGAGCTATGACGCCCTCGAGCCATCCCTTCGACGCCACCGCCACCGCTGACCCCGACCCCAACCCCGACGCCGACCCCTCCGGCGACCGGCCGCGCCCGCCCAGGTACCTCTCCTCCTTCCTCCTTCCTCCCTCTCCACCCTTCCTCCCCATTCCATCCCTCCCTCCCCTCGACCGTGTCTTGTGTCTCAACACTTCAGGTTTGTGCACTAGGTTTAGACAGACAGTAATGCCTAGGTTCAATTAGGTTCAGTAGTGCCATTTGTTCATAGGTTCAATTAGGTTCAATTAGGTTTGTGCACTAGGTTTAGACAGACAGTAATGCCTAGGTTCAATTAGGTTTAGATAGACAGACAGTAATGACTGTGTTCCTAGGTTTAGACAGACAATGTCTTTCATGCCATTTGTTCAACATCAGACAACATTTGTCATTTGCCACATGTTCAGTTCAGTAGAGATGCAATGCTAGTAATTCGTTCCTTTTCTTCTAAAATTGACATATGGAAGTAATCTGTTAATCTGAATTTTGTTACTGATGATGACATGCGATTTGTGCACTGTAATTTGTTAATCTGGACAACTCAGTAGCTAATGCATTCAGTTAACCAAAGTTTAGTTCTTGTGTATTGTAATTTGTTAATCTGTTACTCCATTTGTTACTAAATTTTTATCTTGGGGTTTAGTAGTGAGATAGAACATGCATGGTCCATCATTTAGTTGGAGTATTGCCTAGGTTCAATTAGGTTCAGTAGTGCTACTAGGTTTAATATCGTTGCTCCTGTGCTATACTTTCACAGCCTGGAGTGCATTAGGGAGTAGTAGCCAATTAGGTTCAGCAGTTAATTGATGGTTTGATACATGATACATTTCATGCACAGGGTGCTAGAGCTGCACTTAACTTGCTAAAATCATCCCCTTGTTCTTACTGGTTATAGAAATTCATTGCTTGTCCTATGTTTTCTGTCAAGGTATTGTTCAGGAAGCTTACTTGAGTTTGTGTCCCTTAATTTGTAAATCTGCAGTTCTAGCCACATTTAGGATAAGTTGTTGTATATACTATCATAAAGTTCAGCAATAATAGGGCATCAACAGTGCTACTCTAGTATCTAGTTGGGGAGGGACAAATGGACAAGGAATTACTTGTGATGCCTCTGAATTACTTGTGATCACATTGAGAAAGACTTGTAAAGATGATGATCATCTTTTACAGAAAACAATTTTTGTAAACACGTCAGTAACTTTGCTAGTTTGCTGGGTTTTGTCTCCGACCATCGTGTCGTGATGAATTTGCAGGTACCCCGAGAGGCCCTTGAGTTTGCTGGAATGTCGATTAACTTCTGTTCTGGCAAATTCGGGTACTCCATATGTCCTATTTTCAGCAAAGGTCATGCTGAAATTTTCCGTGAATTTTAGCATGACTTTGCTAAAAATAGGACATATGGGGTACTTGTGACTAATGCATGGGCCGGGGTATCTTAGTACTTAATTAAGTAGGATCAACTGCCCCTTTATTCTTGCTGCATTAAACCATAGGTTTTATGGTGCCTCGGTGTCGATGAGAACCTAAATGATGAAAGCTTAGGCTTTTATGGTGCCTCGGCGTCGACAAACCCTAAATGATAAAACCTTGGCTTTTAGGGTGCCTCAGTGTCGATAAGAACCTAAATGATGAAAGCTTAGGCTTTTAGGGTGGCTCGGCGTTGACAAACCCTAAATGATAGAAGCTTAGCTTTTAGGATGCCTCGGTGTCGACAAACCCTAAATGATGTAGTTTTGAATTATGAACGTAGGATATGTCATCATCGGACGATGAAAGTCTCCCGGGGGAGTGCGACTGGTGCCACGACGATCGAGGTCTGTGCGACATGCCTCACCTGGACGATGATCGGCACTTCAGCATTAAGCTCGAGGAGACCTTCGAAGTTGAAACGGTACACAACGACGACAAGTGTTATTTTCATAATTAAGCATGACTTCAACTATTTCAACGTGTAATTTTCATCTTTTACAATTCGAGTATAGCTTATCCCATGCCATGCAAGACGCTATGTCTTGGAGAGGATGGATTTTGAAGACCATGAAATTTCTGAAACAAAGAAAATTCACCTAAGGACTCATCATGATGTGGACTTTGAAGTAAATCTATATAATTCTGAGAGCGTAACCCATTTTGGTTGCAAAAATTGGGAAGCATTTTGCAAGATGTATGGTTTTGATGAGGGTATGCTTATCACCATGGATCTTGTTAATCCTGACATCAACCAAGACAATATGGACATTTGGGTCCTTGTTGATACGCCTCCAGTTCTACCGCTATGTGAGTTTCTCAAACATAGTTAATTATTAACTAATTTATATTGTTTATTTCAAAATAGTTGACAGCTTATTTCCATTCACAGCTTATTTTTATTGTTCAAAGAATGTGCGGGAGATGGTAGACAAAACCCACTACACCGATGGCTCCGAATTAACAACTTACAAGGAGAAAAATCATCTGGTCGGATTTTGTACTGACATTGAGAATTACAATATCCACAATCAAACTCCTCAACATTATGGTAAATACGTGCCACTAGTGCATGTGTTCAACTACGGTAACTACCATGGAGATACCTTGGTAAGATTTTTACTATTACGACATCCGTGCATCTTTTGCATACTTCAAAAACTAGTACATCATTGCTAACTATGAAGTTATTACTATGTTTTTCAACAGATAATCCCAGAGAATTGTGTGCCTCATTTGATGTATAAGAAAGGTAGTCTTAATGTTTTGAACATACAGCCAGGTCATCCTACGAATCTCAACTGTCCATACGAGATTTATAAAAAGAAGTGGAGACATGAAAATAAAAGGATGGAAAAAATGTATGGACAGTCGTAAGGAGGTTCTTGGAAGCAAAAGGAAGCGAAGCGAAAGAATTGGAGACAGGATATTCTCCATTCTCCATAATGGAGAGTCAGGGTCTATATTGTTTTATGCTATTTTAGCTTAAATAGGGTATTTAGGTCCTGCCTAATACTGATGATCATGTTCTAAGAACAATTAAGTAGGGTTGGTTCGATGACTATCAAGATGATGATCGTATGACTTGTTATTAATAACGAGTAGAAGTTGTATGATGATGATTAGTAGGACTTGTTAGGATTAGTATTACTTCCGACAAACTCGATACTCGCGGTCTCGAGACTTGTAATGTTTTATCTTTGTTCGGTCTTTTGAATTCGAAGACTAATATGATGAATTGTATTCGGAGACTAATCTTCTATTGTATTCGGAGACTTGTAAGTGTGTAGACCCTACGGGTTCGGGAGACACGTAGACTCGACCGAGACGGCTCTCGGGTCAATAACCAACAGCGGGATCTGGATACCCATGTTGGCTCCCACATGTTCCACGATGATCTCATCAGATGAACCACGATGTCGAGGATTCAATCAATCCCGTATACAATTCCCTTTGTCAATCGGTACGTTACTCGCCCGAGACTCGATTGTCGGTATCCCAATACCTCGTTCAATCTCGTTACCGGCAAGTCACTTTACTCGTACCGTAATGCATGATCCCGTGATCAACCACTTGGTCACATTGAGCTCATTATGATGATGCATTACCGAGTGGGCCCAGAGATACCTCTCTGTCATACGGAGTGACAAATCCCTGTCTTGATTCGTGCCAACCCAACAGACACTTTCGGAGATACCCGTAGTGCACCTTTATAGTCACCCAGCTACGTTGTGACGTTTGGCACACCCAAAGCACTCCTACGGTATCCGGGAGTTGCACAATCTCATAGTCTAAGGAAATGATACTTGACATTCGGAAAAGCTCTAGCAAACGAACTACACGATCTTGTCCTATGCTTAGGATTGGGTCTTGTCCATCACATCATTCTCCTAATGATGTGATCCCGTTATCAATGACATCTAATGTCCATAGTCAGGAAACCATGACTATCTTTTGATCAACGAGATAGTCAACTAGAGGCTCACTAGGGACGTGTTGTGGTCTATGTATTTACACATGTATTACGATTTCCGGATAACACAATTATAGCATGAACAATAGACAATTATCATGAACAAGGAAATATAATAATAACCATTTTATTATTGCCTCTAGGGTATATTTCCAACAGTCTCCCACTTGCACTAGAGTCAATAATCTAGTTACATTGTGATGAATCGAACACCCATAGAGTTATGTTGTTGATCATGTTTTGCTCTAGGGAGATGTTTAGTCAACGGATCTGCTACATTCAGGTCCATATGTACTTTACAAATATCTATGTCTCCATTTTGAACACTTTCACGAATGGAGTTGAAGCGACGCTTGATATGCCTGGTCTTCCTGTGAAACCTGGGCTCCTTGGCAAGGGCAATAGCTCCAGTTGTCATAGAAGAGAGTCATCGGGCCCGACGCATTGGGTATGACTCCTAGGTCGGTAATGAACTCCTTCACCCAGATTGCTTCTTGTGCTGCCTCCGAGGCTGCCATGTACTCCGCTTAACATGTAGATCCCGCCAGATCGCTTTGCTTGCAACTGCACCAGCTTACTGCCCCACCATTCAAAATATACACGTATCCGGTTTGTGACTTAGATTCATCCAGATCTGTGTCGAAGCTAGCATCGACGTGACCCTTTACGACGAGCTCTTTGTCACCTCCATAAACGAGAAACATATCCTTAGTCCTCTTCAGGTACTTCAGGATATTCTTGACCGCTGTCCAGTGTTCCATGCCGGGATTACATTGCTACCTTCCTACCAAACTTACGGCAATGTTTACATCAGGTCTGGTACACAACATGGCATACAAATAGACCCTATGGCCGAGGCATAGGGGACGACACTCATCTTTTCTCTATCTTCTACCGTGGTCGGGCATTGAGCCATGCTCAATTGCATACCTTGCAATACAGGCAAGAACCCCTTCTTGGACTGATCCATATTGAACTTCTTCAATATCTTGTCAAGGTACGTACTTTGTGAAAGACCAATGAGGTGTCTCGATCTATCTCTATAGATTTTGATGCCTAATATATAAGCAGCTTCTCCAAGGTCCTTCATTGAAAAACACTTGTTCAAGTAGGCCTTTATGCTTTCCAAGAATTCTATATCATTTCCCATCAACAGTATGTCATCCACATATAATATGAGAAATGCTACGGAGCTCCCACTCACTTTCTTGTAAACACAGGCTTCTCCATAAGTCTGTGTAAACCCAAACGCTTTGATCATCTCATCAAATCGAATGTTCCAACTCCGAGATGCTTGCACCAGCCCATAGATTGAGCGTTGGAGCTTGCACACCTTGTTAGCATTCTTAGGATCGACAAAACCTTCCAGCTGCATCATATACAATTCTTCCTTAAGAAAGCCGTTAAGGAATGCCGTTTTGACGTCCATTTGCCACATCTCATAATCATAGAATGCGGCAATTGCTAACATGATTCGGACGGACTTCAACTTCGCTACGGGTGAGAAAGTCTCATCGTAGTCAACCCCTTGAACTTATCGATAACCCTTAGCGAGGAGTCGAGCCTTGTAGATGGTCACATTACCATCTGCGTCTGTGTTCTTTTTAAAGATCCATTTATTTTCTATGGCTCGCCGATCATCGGGCAAGTCAGTCAAAGTCCATACTTCGTTTTCATACATGGATCCTATCTCGGATTTCATGGCTTCTAGCCATTTGTCGGAATCTGGGCCCACCATCGTTTCCTCATAGTTCGAATGTTCACTGTTTGTCTAACAACATGATTTCCAAGACAGGGTTGCCATACCAATCTGGTGCGGAACGTGTCCTTGTGGACCTACGAAGTTCAGTAGCAACTTGATCTGAAGTTTCATGATCATCATCATTAACTTCCTCTCTAGTCGGTGAAGGCACCTCAGGAACATTTTCTTGAGCTGCGCCACTCTCCGGTTCAAGAGGCAATACTTCATCAAGTTCTACTTTCCTCCCACTTTCTTCTTTCGAGAGAAACTCTTTCTCTAGAAAGGATCCATTCTTGGCAACAAAGATCTTGCCTTCGGATCTGAGGTAGAAGGTATACCCAATAGTTTCTTTAGGGTATCCTATGAAGACGCATTTTTCCGACTTTGGTTCGAGCTTTTCAGGTTGAAGTTTCTTGACATAAGCATCGCGTCCCCAAACTTTTAGAAAAGACAGCTTAGGTTTCTTCCCAAACCATAATTCATACGGTGTTGTCTCAACGGATTTTGACGGAGCCCTATTTAAAGTGAATGCGGCAGTCTCTAAAGCATAGCCCCAAAATGACAGTGGTAGATCGGTAAGAGACATCATAGATCGCACCATATCCAATAGAGTGCGATTACAACGTTCGGACACTCCATTATGCTGAGGTGTTCCAGGCGGCGTGAGTTGTGAAACTATTCCACATTTCTTTAAGTGCGTGCCAAATTTGTGACTCAAGTATTCTCCCCCACGATCTGATCGCAAGAACTTGATTTTCCTGTCACGTTGATTTTCAACCTCACTCTGAAATTCCTTGAACTTTTCAAAGGTCTCAGACTTGTGTTTCATTAAGTAGACATACCCATATCTACTCAAGTCATCAGTGAGGGTGAGAACATAACGATAGCCACCGCGAGCCTCAACACTCATTGGACCGCACACATCAGTATGTATGATTTCCAATAAGTTGGTTGCTCGCTCCATTGTTCCTGAGAACGGAGTCTTGGTCATTTTACCCATGAGTCATGGTTCGCACGTGTCAAATGATTCGTAATCAAGAGACTCCAAAAGTCCATCTGCATGGAGCTTCTTCATGCGTTTGACACCTATGTGACCAAGGCGGCAGTGCCACAAGTATGTGGGACTATCATTATCAACCTTACATCTTTTGGTATTCACACTATGAATATGTGTAACATTACGCTCGAGATTCATTAAGAATAAACCATTCACCAGCAGGGCATGACCATAAAACATATCTCTCATATAAATAGAACAACCATTATTCTCGGATTTAAATGAGTAGCCATCTTGAATTAAACGAGATCCTGATACAATGTTCATGCTCAAAGCTGGCACTAAATAACAATTATTGAGGTTTAAAACTAATCTCATAGGTAGATGTAGAGGTAGCGTGCCGATGGCGATCACATCGACCTTAGAACCATTCCCGACGCGCATCGTCACCTCGTCCTTCGCTAGTCTCCACTTATTACGCATCTCCTGCTTTGAGTTACAAATGTGAGCAACCGCACCGGTATCAAATACCCAGGAGCTACTACGAGTACTGGTAAGGTACACATCAATTACATGTATATCACATATACCTTTAGTGGTGCCGGCCTTCTTGACCGCTAAGTATTTGGGGCAGTTCCGCTTCCAGTGACCACTTCCCTTGCAATAAAAACACTCAGTCTCGGGCTTGGGTCCATTCTTTGGCTTCTTCCCGGCAGCTTGCTTACCGGGCGCGGCCATCCCCTTGCCGTCCTTCTTGAAGTTCTTCTTACCCTTGCCTTTCTTAAACTTAGTGGTTTTATTCACCATCAACACTTGATGTTCCTTTTTGATCTTCACCTCCGCTGATTTCAGCATTGAATATACCCTAGGAATAGTCTTTTCCATCCCCTGCATATTGAAGTTCATCACAAAGCTCTTGTAGCTCGGTGGAAGCGACTGAAGGATTCTGTCAATGACCGCGTCATCCGGGAGATTAACTCCCAGCTGAGTCAAGCGGTTGTGTAACCCAGACATTTTGAGTATGTGCTCACTGACAGAACTATTTTCCTCCATCTTACAACTGAAGAACTTATCGGAGACTTCATATCTCTCGACCCGGGCATGAGCTTGGAAAACCAATTTCAGCTCTTCGAACATCTCATATGCTCCATGTTGCTCAAAACGCTTTTGGAGCCCCGGTTCTAAGCTGTAAAGCATGCCGCACTGAACGAGGGAGTAATCATCAGCACGCTACTGCCAAGCATTCACAACGTCTTGGTTCTCTGGGATGGGTGCGTCACCTAGCGGTGCTTCTAGGACATAATCTTTCTTGGCAGCTATGAGGATGATCCTCAGGTTCCGGACCCAGTCCGTATAGTTACTTCCATCATCTTTCAGCTTGGTTTTCTCTAGAAACACGTTGAAGTTGAGGGCAACATTAGCGTGGGCCATTTGATCTACAAGACATATTGTAAAGATTTTAGACTAAGTTCATGATAATTAAGTTCATCTAATCAAATTATTCAATTAACTCCCACTCAGATAGACATCCCTCTAGTCATCTAAGTGAAACATGATCCGAGTCAACTAGGCTGTGTCCGATCATCACGTGAGACGGACTAGTCAACATCGGTGAACATCTTCATGTTGATCGTATCTTCTATATGACTCATGCTCGACCTTTCGGTCTTCCGTGTTTCGAGGCCATGTATGTACATGCTAGGCTCGCCAAGTCAACCTAAGTGTTTTGCGTGTGTAAATCTGGCTTACACCCGTTGTATTCGAACGTTAGAATCTATCACACCCGATCATCACGTGGTGCTTCAAAACAATGAACCTTCGCAACGGTGCACTGTTAGGGGGAACAATTTCTTGAAATTATTACGAGGGATCATCTTATTTAAGCTAACGCCGTTCTAAGCAAATAAGATGTAAAACATGATAAACATCACATGCAATCAAATAGTGACATGATATGGCCAATATCATTTTGCTCCTTATGATCTCCATCTTCGGGGCGCCATGATCATCGTTGTCACCGGCATGACACCATGATCTCCATCATCGTGTCTTCATGAATTTGTCTCGTCATCTATTACTTCTACTACTATGGCTAACAGTTTAGCAATAAAGTAAAGTAATTACATGACGTTATGTGTTGACACGCAGGTCATAAATAAATTAAGACAACTCCTATGGCTCCTGCCGGTTGTCATACTCATCGACATGAAAGTCGTGATTCCTATTACAAGAACATGATCAATCTCATACATCACATATATCATTCATCACATCCTTATGGCCATATCACATCACACGACACATACTGCAAACACAAGTTAGACGTCCTCTAATTGTTATTGCAAATTTTTACGTGGCTGCTATAGGTTTCTTAGCAAGAACGTTTCTTACCTACGCCAAAACCACAACGTGATATGCCAATTTTTATTTACCCTTCATAAGGACCCTTTTCATCGAATCCGATCCGACTAAAGTGGGAGAGACAGACACCCGCTAGCCACCTTATGCAACTAGTGCATGTCAGTCAGTGGAACCAGTCTCACGTAAGCGTACGTGTAAGGTTGGTCCGGGCTGCTTCATCCCATGATGCCGCTGAATCAAGATAAGACTAGTAACGGCAAGTAAATTGACAATATCGACGCCCACAACTGCTTTGTGTTCTACTCGTGCATAGAAACTACGCATAGACCTAGCTCTGATACCACTGTTGGGGAACGTAGCAGAATTTAAAATTTTCTATGCATCACCAAGATCAATCTATGGAGTTATCTAGCAACAAGGGAAAGGGGAGTGCATCTACATACCCTTCTATATCGCGAGCGGAAGCATTCAAGAGAACGGGTTGATGGAGTCGTACTCGTCGTGATCCAAATCACCGATGACCGAGTGCCGAACGGACGGCACCTCCGCGTTCAACACACGTACAGTTGGAAAGACGTCTCCTCCTTCTTGATACAGCAAGGGGGAAGGAGAGGTTGATGGAGATCCAACAGCACGACGGTGTGGTGGTGGAAGCAACGGTGATCTCGGCAGGGCTTCACCAAGCTCAGCGAGAGGGAGAGGTGTCACTGGAGGGAGAGGGAGGCGCCAGGGGCTTGGGTAGCGCTGCCCTCCCTCCCCCCACTATATATAGGGACCCTAGGGGGGCGCCGGCCCTAGAGATTGGATCTCAAGGGGGGGGGGTTGCGGCCAAGGGGGGTGGCTTGCCCCCCAAGCTAAGTGGGGCGCCCCCCACCCCTAGGGTTTCCAACCCTAGGCGCATGGAAAGGCCCAAGGGGGGCGCACCAGCCCACCAGGGGCTGGTTCCTTTCCCCACTTCATCCCATGGGGCCCTCCGGGATAGGTGGCCCCACCCGATGGACCCCCGGGACCCTTTTGGTGGTCCCGTTACAATACCGGTGACCCCTGAAACTTTCCCGATGGCCGAAACTGGACTTCCTATATATAATTCTTCACCTCCGGACCATTCCGGAACCCCTCGTGACGTCCGGGATCTCATCCGAGACTCCGAACAACTTTCGGGTTACCGCATACGAATATCTTTACAACCCTAGCGTCACCGAACCTTAAGTGTGTAGACCCTACGGGTTCGGGAGACACGTAGACATGACCGAGATGACTCTCGGGTCAATAACCAACAGGGGATCTGGATACCCATGTTGGCTCCCACATGTTCCACGATGATCTCATCGGATGAACCACGATGTCGAGGATTCAATCAATCACGTATACAATTCCCTTTGTCAATCGGTACATTACTCGCCCGAGACTCGATCGTCGGTATTCCAATACCTTGTTCAATCTCGTTACCGGCAAGTCACTTTACTCGTACTGTAATGCATGATCTCGTGATCAACCACTTGGTCACATTGAGCTCATTATGATGATGCATTACCGAGTGGGCCCAGAGATACCTCTCCGTCATACGGAGTGACAAATCCTAGTCTCGATTCGTGCCAACCCAACAAACACTTTCGGAGATACCCGTAGTGCACCTTTATATTCACCCAGTTACGTTGTGATGTTTGGCACACCCAAAGCACTCCTATGGTATCCGAGAGTTGCACAATCTCATGGTCTAAGGAAATGATACTTGACATTTGGAAAAGCTCTAGCAAACGAACTACATGATCTTGTGCTATGCTTAGGATTGGGTCTTGTCCATCACATCATTCTCCTAATGATGTGATCCCGTTATCAATGACATCTAATGTCCATAGTCAGGAAACCATGACTATCTTTTGATCAACGAGCTAGTCAACTAGAGGCTCACTAGGGACGTGTTGTAGTCTATGTATTCACACATCTATTACGATTTCCGGATAACTCAATTATAGCATGAACAATAGACAATTATCATGAACAAGGAAATATAATAATAACCATTTTATTATTGCCTCTAGGGCATATTTCCAACACATACTACGTGAGTTTCATTGACGACTATAGCAAATTATCTTGGATCTATCTTCTTAAGAAATGATCCGATGGTTTCCAAGTTTTTCTCAATTTCCAAGCTTTGATTGAACGGAAATTCAATAGCAAAATCATTGCTCTCCAGTCTGACTGGGGAGGAGAGTACGGAAAATTAAACTCTTTCTTTCAAAAACTTGGAATCTCTCACCACGTGTCTTGCCCACATGCCTATCAACACAATGGGTCTACTGAGCGCAAACACAGGCACATCGTTGAAGTTGGCCTAGCACTTCTAGCTGGTGCCTCCATGCCTCTCAAATTCGGGGATGAGGCATTTCTTGCTGCAGTACACATCATCAACATGTTGCCTAGTCGTGTCATGAACAATGAAACTCCCATGGAAAAACTCCTTCACACAAAACCAGACTACACAACACTTCGTGTCTTTGGGTGTGCATGCTGGCCCAATCTTCGTCCCTGCAACAATCGCAAGCTTATGTTTCGATCTAAGCAATGCATGTTCCTTGGTTACAGCAATCAACATAAAGGTGTTATGTGCCTTGACATCCCTACTAGTCGTGTGTATATTTCCCGTGATGTTGTCTTTGATGAAACACAATTTCCATTCTCTAAGCTTCATCCCAACACCGGTGCACTTCTTCGCCAAGAAATTCTCCTCTTACCACAAAGTCTCACCGGCCTTTATCTAGGGGGAAACAATTCTGATGATCAATGGTTGACTAACTCTCATAAACTTGAGCATGAGCTTTGTGATGATGCAGCAAAAAACGGTGAAGAAAGCGCCCCAAACGTGTCACATTTTATGTGTCCAGCACCGGGGGACAAATCCTCCTTGGGATCGGCAGTGCAGGAATCCCACAATCGATCCTCCTCGGGATCGGTGGAGCGACAGGACGCTGGGGCGCTGGAACCCGTGTCGACCGCCAGGCGTGGCGTCAGCGAACCTGCATGTGGCACGCGGCGCCTGTCCGTCGGCTCGGGAGCGGCCTCCAGCCCGCACCAATTCGGCGCGGACACCAGGCCCGCTGGGAGTCGCTGGGCCTCAAGCGGGCCCCACCACTATGTGCGACGGCGGCAACAACCAAGCCCTCCACCACACGGGCGCGAGACAGGCACGGATCCCGGTGCGGATCCTGCTTTGTCCCCTGGCTCGCGATCCGGCGCACATTCTCCTGGGCCCAGCCAATCATCGCCACATGATGGGCACCCTAGCGCAGGATCTTCTGTACCGCATGCAACTGAACCGGTGGCGTTAGGAGCCACAGAAGATCCCGTCGATCCGTCCGAGGGTGCTACAGCAGTGCCGAAAGGATCCGCCTCGGGATCGCCTCCTTCTCACGTGGCAGCAGGATCTTCTGCGCCCCCTACAGCTACTGTCCCGCATACATGCCTACAAAAGGGGTAACTAAACCTGTTAATTACTAACAAGTTGTGAAGTTTGGTTTGGCATGTTCGGCAGGTGAACCTAGCACCCCTGAGGAGGCACTCAGCGACACACGGTGGAAGAAGGCCATGGAAGAAGAATACATGGAACTCCTCAAAAATCAAACATGGCATTTGGTTCCCCCACGGCGAGGTAAAAAATTGATTGATTGCAAATGGGTTTTCAGGATAAAGAGAAAATCTGATGGATCTATAGATCGCTACAAGGCCAGACTTGTTGCAAAGGGCTTTAAACAATGGTACGGTATAGACTATGAGGACACCTTTAGTCCCGTTGTTAAAGCTGTCACTATTCGCCTTATATTGTCTATTGTTGTTTCTAGGGGATGGTGCTTTAGACAGCTAGATGTACATAACGCATTCCTTCATGGTGTTCTGGAAGAGGAAGTATATATGAAGCAACCTCCTGGGTTTGAAAGTAAAAGCAAACCAACCTATGTATGCAAACTTGACAAAGCTTTGTATGGGCTGAAACAGGCTCCCAAGGCGTGGTACTCACTGATGTCTACTACACAACCTTCTTCTTGTAGACATTGTTGGGCCTCCAAGTGCAGAGGTTTGTAGGACAGTAGCAAATTTCCCTCAAGTGGATGACCTAAGGTTTATCAATCCGTGGGAGGCGTAGGATGAAGATGGTCTCTCTCAACCAACCCTGCAACCAAATAACAAAGAGTCTCTTGTGTCCCCAACACACCCAATACAATGGTAAATTGTATAGGTGCACTAGTTCGGCGAAGAGATGGTGATACAAATGGTATATGGATGGTAGATAAAGGTATTTGTAATCTGAAATTATAAAACAGCAAGGTAACTAATGATAAAAGTGAGCGTAAACGGTATTGCAATGCGTTGAAACAAGGCCTAGGGTTCATACTTTCACTAGTGCAAGTTCTCTCAACAATAATAGCATAATTGGATCATATAACTATCCCTCAATATGCAACAAAGATTCACTGCAAAGTTACTAATATCGGAGAACAAACGAAGAGATTATGGTAGGGTACGAAACCACCTTAAAGTTATTCTTTCTGATCGATCTATTCAAGAGTACGTAGTAAAATAACACAAAGCTATTCTTTCCGTTCAATATATCCTAGAGTTCGTACTAGAATAACACCTTAAGACACAAATCAACCAAAATCCTAATGTCACCTAGATACTCCAATTTCACCTCAACTATCTGTGGGTATGATTATACGATATGCATCACACAATCTTAGATTCATCTATTCAAACCAACACAAAGTACTTCAAAGAGTGCTCCAAAGTTTCTACCGGAGAGTCAAGACGAAAACGTGTGCCAACCCCTATGCATAGGTTCCCAAGGTCACGGAACCCGCAAGTTGATCACCAAAACATACATCAAGTGGATCAATAGAATACCCCATTGTCACCACGGGTATCCCACGCAAGACATACATCAACTGTTCTCAAATCCTTAAAGACTCAATCCGATAAGATAACTTCAAAGGGAAAACTCAATTCATTACAAGAGAGTAGAGGGGGAGAAACATCATAAGATCCAACTATAATAGCAAAGCTCGCGATACATCAAGATCGTATCATCTCAAGAACATGAGAGAGAGAGAGAGATCAAACACATAGCTACTGGTACATACCCTCAGCCCCGAGGGTGGACTACTCCCTCCTCGTCATGAAGAGCACCGGGATGATGAAGATGGCCACCGGAGAGGGATTCCCCCTCCGGCAGGGTGCCAGAACGGGTCTAGATTGGTTTTTGGTGGCTACGGAGGCTTCTGGCAGCGGAACTCCCGATCTATTCTGCTCCTCGAAGTTTTTAGGTTATATGGGTATATATGGGAGGAAGAAGTACGTCGGTGGACCTCCGGGCTGTCCACGAGGCAGGGGGCGCGCCCCCCACCCTCGTGGGCAGCCCAGGACTCTCCTGGTCCATCTTCGATACTCCGTGGGCTTCTTCTGGTCCAAAAATAAGTTCCGTGAAGTTTCCGGTCTATTGGACTCTGTTTGATTTTCCTTTTCTGCGATACTCTAGAACAAGGAAAAAACAGAAACTAGCACTGGGCTCTGGGTTAATAGGTTAGTCACAAAAATAATATGAAAGTGTATAATAAAGCATATAAAACATCCAAGGTTGATAATATAATAGCATGGAACAATCAAAAATTATAGATACGTTGGAGACGTATCAACATCCCCAAGCTTAATTCCTACTCGTCCTCGAGTAGATAAATGATAAAAACAGAATTTTTGATGTGGAATGCTAACTAACATATTCATCATGAATTTCTCTTTATTGTAGCAAGAATATTCAGATCAATAAGATTCAAGACAAAAGTTTAATATTGACATGATGATACTTCAAGCATACTAATAAAACAATGATGTCTTCTCAAAATAACATGGCCAAAGAAAGTTCATCCCTACAAAATCATATAGTTTAGTCATGCTCCATTTTCGTCCCACAAGAATGCTCTCATCATGCACAACCCCGATGACAAGTCAAGCAATTGTTTCATACTTTACTAATCTCAAACTTTTTCAATCTTTGCGCAATACATGAGCGTGAGCCATGGATATAGCACTATGGGTGGAATAGAATATAATGATGGGGGTTATGTGGAGAAGACAAAAAAGGAGAAAGTATCACATCAATGAGGCTATCAATGAGCTATGGAGATGCCCATCAATTGATGTTAATGCAAGGAGTAGGGATTGCCATGCAACGAATGCACTAGAGCTATAAATATATGAAAGCTCAACAAAATAAACTAAGTGGGTGTGCATCCAACTTGCTTGCTCATGAAGACCTAGGGCACTTGAGGAGGACCATTGTTGGAATATACAAGCCAAGTCCTATAATGAAAAATTCCCAATAGTATATCAAAGTGACAAAACAAGAGACTCTCTATAATGAAGATCATGGTGCTACTTTGAATCACAAGTGTGGAAAAAATGATAGTAGCATTGTCCCTTTTGTATTTTTTTTATTTGGCCTTTCTTTTTTTTATTTGGCCCCCTTTTTTATTTGGCCTTTCTCTTTTTTTTTGGGACAATGCTCTATTAATGATGATCATCACACTTCTATTTATTTACAACTCAAAGATTACAACTCGATACTAGAACAAGATATGACTCTATATGAATGGCTCCGACGGTGTACCGGGATTGCGATGAATCAAGAGTGACATGTATGAAAAATTATGAACGGTGGCTTTGCCACAAATACTATGTCAACTACATGATCCCGCAAAGCAATATGACAATGATGATGCGTGTCATAATAAACGGAACGGTGGAAAGTTGCATGGCAATATATCTCGGAATGGCTATGGAAATGCCATAATAGGTAGGTATGGTGGCTGTTTTGAGGAAGATATAAGGAGGTTTATATGTGAAAGAGCGTATCATATCATGGGGTTTGGATGCACCGGCGAAGTTTGCACCAACTCTCAATGTGAGCAAGGGCAATGCACGGTACGGAAGAGGCTAGCAATGATGGAAGGGTAAGAGTGCGTATAATCCATGGACTCAACATTAGTCATAAAGAACTCATATACTTATTGCAAAAATCTACAAGTCATCAAAAACCAAGCACTACGTGCATGCTCCTAGGGGGATAGATTGGTAGGAAAAGACCATCGCTCGTCCCCGACCGCCACTCATAAGGAGGACAATCAAAGAACACCTCATGTTTCAAATTTGTTACATAACGTTTACCATACGTGCATGCTACGGGACTTGCAAACTTCAACACAAGTATTTTTCAGATACACAACTACTCAACTAGCACAACTTTAATATCACTATCTCCATATCTCAAAACAATTATCAAGTATCAAACTTCTCTTAGTACTCAATGCACTCTATATGAAAGTTTTTATTATAACCCTCTTGGATGCCCATCATATTAGGACTACTTTCATAACCAAAGCAAACTACCATGCTGTTCTAAAGACTCTCAAAATGATATAAATGAAGCATGAGAGTTCATTAATTTCTATAAAATAAAACCACCACCGTGCTCTAAAAAGATATAAGTGAAGCACTAGAGCAACAACAAACTACTCCGAAAGATAAAAGTGAAGATCAATGAGTAGTCGAATCATTATGCAACTATATGAAGACTCTCTAACATTTAAAAATTTCAGATCTTGGTATTTTATTCAAGCAGCAAGAAAATCTAAATAAACTAAAATGACGCTCCAAGCAAAACACGTATCATGTGGTAAATAAAAATATAGCTCCAACTAAAGTTACCGATGAACAAAGACGAAAGAGGGGATGCCTTCCGAGGCATCCCCAAGCTTAGGCTCTTTGTTGTCCTTGAATATTACCTTGGGGTGCCTTGGGCATCCCCAAGCTTAGGCTCTTGCCACTCCTTATTCCATAATCCATCGAATCTTTACCGGAAACTTGAAAACTTCACAACACAAAACTTAACAGAAAACTCGTAAGCTCCGTTAGTATAAGAAAATAAATCACCACTTCAAGGTACTGTAATGAACTCAATCTAAATTCATATTGGTGTAATATATACTGTATTCCAACTTCTCTATCGTTCATACTCTCCGATACTACTCATAGATTCATCAAAATAAGCAAACAACACATAGAAAACAGAATCTGTCATAAACAGAACAGTCTGTAGTAATCTGAATCAAACGTATACTTATGGAACCCCAAAAATTCTAAAATAAATTGCTGGACCTGATGAATTTATATATTAATCACCTGCAAAAATAATTAACTAAATAGCACTCTCCGGTAAAAAATGGCAGCAAATCTCGTGAGCGCCAAAGTTTCTATTTTTTACAGCAAGATCAACAGGACTTTCCCCAAGTCTTCCCAACGGTTCTACTTGGCACAAACACTAATTGAAACATAAAAACTCAATAATAACAGAGGCTAGATAAATTATTTATTATTAAAAAGGAGCAAAAAGCAAGAAACAGAAATAAAGTTGGGTTGCCTCCCAACAAGTGCTATCGTTTAACGCCCCTAGCTAGGCTTGATGATTTCAATGAGGCTCACATAAAAGATAAGAATTGTAACATAAAGAGAGAATCATGAAGAATATGACTAGCACATTTAAGTCTAATCCACTTCCTATGCATAGAGATTTTGTGAGAAAACAACTTATGGGAATAAGAATCAACTTGCATAGGAAGGTAAAACAAGCATAACTTCAAAACTTTAAGCACGTAGAGAGGAAACTTGATATTATTGCAATTCCTACAAGCATAAGTTCCTCCCTCATAATAATTTTCAGTAGCATCATGAATGAATTCAACAATATAACCAGCACCTAAAGCATTCTTTTCATGATCTACAAGCATAGAAATTTTATTACTCTTCACATAAGCAAAATTCTTCTCATTCATAATAGTGGGAGCAAACTCAACAAAATAACTATCATGTGAGGCACAATCCAATTGAAAACTAAAATCATGATGACAAGTTTCATGGTTATCATTATTCTTTATAGCATACATGTCATCACAATAATCATCGTAGATAGCAACTTTGTTCTCATAATCAATTGGAACATCTTCCAAAATAGTGGATTCATCACAAAATAAAGTCATGACCTCTCCAAATCCACTTTCATCAATATAATCATCATAAATAGGAGGCATGCTTTCATCATAATAAATTTGCTCATCAAAACTTGGGGGACAAAAAATATAATCTTCATCAAACATAGCTTCCCCAAGCTTGTGGCTTTACATATCATTAGCATCATAGATATCCAAGGAATTCATACTAACAACATTGCAATCATGCTCATCATTCAAATATTTAGTGCCAAACATTCTAATGCATTATTCTTCTAGCAGTTGAGCACAATTATCGGAATCCTTATTCTCACAAAAGACATTAAAAAGATGAAGCATATGAGGCATCCTTAATTCCATTTTTTGTAGTTTTCTTTTATAAACTAAACTAGTGATAAAATAAGAAACAAAAATATTCGATTGCAAGATCTAAAGATATACCTTCAAGCGCTAACCTCCCCGGCAACGGCGCCAGAAAAGAGCTTGATGTCTATGATGTCTACTACACAACCTTCTTCTTGTAGATGTTGTTGGGCCTCCAAGTGCAGAGGTTTGTAGGACAGTAACAAATTTCCCTCAAGTGGATGACCTAAGGTTTATCAATCCGTAGGAGGCGTAGGATGAAGATGGTCTCTCTCAAGCAACCCTGCAACCAAATAACAAAGAGTCTCTTGTGTCCCCAACACACCCAATACAATGGTAAATTGTATAGGTGCACTAGTTCGGGGAAGAGATGGTGATACAAGTGCAATATGGATAGTAGATATAGGTTTTTGTAATCTGAAAATATAAAAACAGCAAGGTAACTAATGATAAAAGTGAGCACAAACGGTATTGCAATGCTAGGAAACAAGGCCTAGGGTTCATACTTTCACTAGTGCAAGTCCTCTCAACAATAATAACATAATTGGATCACATAACTATCCCTCAACATGTAACAAAGAGTCACTCCAAAGTCAGTAATAGCGGAGAACAAACGAAGAGATTATGGTAGGGTACGAAACCTCCTCAAAGTTACTCTTTCCAATCAATATGTTGGGCTATTCCTATAAGTGTCACAAACAGCCCTAGAGTTCGTACTAGAATAACACCTTAAGACACAAATCAACCAAAACCCTAATGTCACCTAGATACTCCAATTTCACCTCAAGTATCCGTGGGTATGATTATACGATATGCATCACACAATCTCAGATTCATCTATTCAACCAACACATAGAACCTCAAATAGTGCCCCAAAGTTTCTACCGGAGAATCACGACGAAAACGTGTGCCAACCCCTATGCATAGGTTCATGGGAGGAACCCGCAAGTTGATCACCAAAACATACATCAAGTGAATCACGTGATATCCCATTGTCACCACAGATACGCACGGCAAGACATACATCAAGTGTTCTCAAATCTTAAAAGACTCAATCCGATAAGATAACTTCAAAGGGAAAACTCAATCCATTACAAGAGTGTAGAGGGGGAGAAACATCATAAGATCCAACTATAATAGCAAAGCTCGTGATACATCAAGATCGTACCACATCAAGAACACCAGAGAGAGAGAGATCAAACACATAGCTACTGGTACATACCCTCAGCCCCGAGGGTGAACTACTCCCTCCTCGTCATGGAGAGCGCCGGGATGATGAAGATGGCCACCGGAGAGGGATTTCCCCCCTCCGGCAGGGTGCCGGAATGGGTCTAGATTGGTTTTCGGTGGCTACGGAGGCTTCTGGCGGCGGAACTCCCGATCTATTGTCTCTTTGATAGTTTTAGGGTATATGGATATATATATATAGGTGGAAGAAATACATCAGGGGAGCCACGAGGGGCCCATGAGGGTGGAGGGCACGCCCAGGGGGTGGGCGCACCCCCTGCCTCGTGCTCTCCTCGTTGATCCCCTGACGTGTACTCCAAATCTCCTGTATTGCTTTCTTTCCAAAAATAACTTTTCCGAAGGTTTCATTCCGTTTGGACTCCGTTTGATATTCCTTTTCTGCGAAACACTGAAACAAGGGAAAAACAGAAACTGACACTGGGCTCTGGGTTAATAGGTTAGTCCCAAATATCAAATAAAATAGCATATAAATGCATATAACACATCCAAAGTTGATAATATAATAGCATGGAACAATCAAAAATTATAGATACATTGGAAACGTATCAGTCTACTACAAAACCTTCTTCTTGTAGACGTTGTTGGGCTTTCAAGTGTAGAGGTTTGTAGGACAGTAGCAAATCTTCCTCCAGTGGATGACCTAAGATTTATCAATCCGTGGGAGGCGTAGGATACACCCAATACAATGTAAATTGTATAGGTCACTAGTTCGGCGAAGAGATGGTGATACAAGTGCAATATGGATAGTAGATAATGGTTTTTGTAATTTGAAAATATAAAAACAGCAAGGTAACTAATGATAAAAGTGAGCACAAACGGTATTGCAATGCGTTGAAACAAGGCATAGGGTTCATACTTTCACTAGTGCAAGTTCTCTCAACAATAATAACATAATTGGATCATATAACTACCCCTCAACATGCAACAAAGAGTCACTCCAAAGTCACTAATAGCGGAGAACAAACGAAGAGATTATGGTAGGGTACGAAACCACCTCAAAGTTATTCTTTCTGATCGATCTATTCAAGAGTCCGTAGTAAAATAACAGGAAGCTATTCTTTCCGTTCAATCTATCCTAGAGTTCGTACTAGAATAACACCTTAAGACACAAATCAACCAAAACCCTAATGTCACCTAGATACTCCAATGTCACCTCAAGTATCTGTTGGTATGATTATACGGTATGCATCACACAATCTCAGATTCATCTATTCAAACCAACACAAAGTACTTCAAAGAGTGCCCCAAAGTTTCTACCAGAGAGTCAAGACGAAAACGTGTGCCAACCCCTATGCATAGATACTTGAGTGCTGAGTTTGCCCTTAAGGACCTGGGAGATCTACACTTCTTTCTGGGAATTGAAGTAAAAAGACATGTAGATAGTCTGCATCTCTTTCAGGAAAAGTATGCCACTGATCTGGTAAGTAGAGTTGGGTTGCAAGGATGTGAGCCTTCACCAACACCACTATCTAGCACAGAAAAACTGTCACTTACTGAGGGAAAACCCTTGAGTCAGGAAGACAGTACCAGATACAAAAGTTTAGTGGGAGCTCTTCAGTACTTAACTTTAACAAGGCCTGGCATTTCTTTTGTTGTTAACAAAGTATATCAGTTTCTTCATGCTCCCACCGCAACTCATTGGCTGCTGCAAAACGCATAGTGAGATATGTAAAAGATACTATGAACCTTGGTCTTACTTTCAGGAAGTCCTCTTCAACTCTTGTTAGTGCTTTTTCTGATTCTGATTGAGCAGGATGTCCAGATGACAGACGCTCCACTGGTGGTTTTGCAATATTCTTTGGTCCGAATTTAATATCTTGGTGTGCAAAGAAACAAGCCACAGTATCACGATCAAGTACAGAAGCTGAGTATAAAGCACTAGCCAATGCCACATCAGAGATTATATGGGTTCAGTCCATGTTGAAAGAGCTTGGTGTGAAGCACACTCGAATTCCATGTCTATGGTGTGATAATCTTGGTGCTACTTACCTATCTGCTAATCCGGTTTTTCATGCCAGGACAGAACACATTGAGATTGATTTTTACTTTGTTTGAGAAAGGGTAGCTAATAAGCAATTGGAGATTCATTTTGTGCATTCACGTGATCAGGTTGTAGATGGATTCACAAAAGCATTACCTACAAGGAGTCTTGAGGAATTCAAACGTAATCTCAACTTGACCAAGTTGTGATTAAGGAAGGGTGTCAAACGACACACATATACATCGTGTCACCCGGCCTAGCCGGCCTCCTTTCCTTGTACCAGAAGACTAGAGATAGGGATAGAGATAGGTAGTGTATATTCTCTGTTATCTTGTGTAACTAGATATCTCTTCCCTCTCTCCCAAGATTGTAATCTCAACCTCTTGTACGCTATCCAGGGAGTCGCGCCCCTGGCTATTTAACACGCAGGCGTCGCCTAGAGCTAGGGTACGACGTTTCCCACATGATCAAACAAAGCCCAGGTAACCTTTCTGTCTGAAATAAAATTTTCTAAAGTCAATAGAACTGACCTAGTTATTGCTTTGACATTGCAGATAGTGTGCTAATTCAAATGGAGCTATAAGGGTAAATAGTGGCTGCAAGAGTGAGATAAAGCAAGAAAAACACCTTGTTTGTCATATTCTTTTGATGTACTGTAAAAGGTCTCAAATTAGATTTTGGACAATGCTTAAAATTCGTCTATATGAAGACTTAATAAACCATGTCGCCCTATAGGTATATGTTAGACACGACTGATATTGGACGAGTAGAACAAAGTTGCCCCCGTTGCAACATATGGGTACTTAACTAGTGCTCCATTAACTTCCAAATAAAGGGTAGCTCCTGAGACAGTTCATCCTCCCGACTAGTTAGGATGTTTTTCTCCCTCCCGAGACTGAAATTTGTGGTGGGAGAAAATTTTCGTCCTCAAGCATCAGCACACAAATCTTGTTGGCGCCATCACCGCTCACGGTATGTCTCCCGTGACCCACACTTCCTCCGCAGACCATGTCCGTACCCTTCGCTCTACTTGCTCGTGTCGGAGCAGTCCCTTGAGTTGTCGCCACAACCTCTATCTCCTCACACTACCGAGCCAAGCTCATGGGCGGGCACCAGGCGATCTCAGCCAGCTCCATGTACGCATCCCACGAGCAGGTAGCCGTCATCAGTCATGCGTGAGCTGCTGTCCTCCTTCACGTCTGCTGTGTCGGGTTTCCCCGCCACCCGAGCCAAGCTAGGACAAGCTACGGTGCAGCGGCGTGAAGAGTCAACGAGGCCAACAATAATCATGTATTGACACCACCTTCCTCATGCCCCTCCGTCCACCGTGTCAACACAATGTCCTGCTGGCACTGCACAACATCCGTCGCACTGTACAAAAGGCATTCCACGACATGCCCATAAGTTTTTTTTTGTTTTCAAAATTTAACAAATTCTTATTCCAAGATAACCCCCATTAAATTTATATTGCATTGCACAAACGAGGAGGCTTTTGGAAGAGCCTTTTGCTAACTTTGTCAAAGGAGGAGGAAGAAGAAGATGATGGCTTCGAAATGGCAGCCACATTAAAATTATTAAAATTGATATATGGTGCGAATGTATTGAAATGGTGTTATGTATGTAAAAGGACGTGAGAAGTAGCAAGGAAAAATTAATGGAAATTAAACTGAAGGGATAATTTAATTCGCTATTTTCAATACCCATATTTTTAGGGAGGCTCTCAGTAACTAGCTTTCGAGAGTTAAACGTTGGAGATGTAAGATGTTCTTAGAGCAAAAAATATTTCCTCTCCTCCTCCGGGGTTTCTCTTGCCCCTAGAGACTCCGGAGGCGCTCCCTCAACCCTAGAACTCCTCCCTCCTGATCCCAGTTCCACAGGCCTCCATTGCTGCCGGTGCCGGCGGCATTGACGGCACCCTTCCCGTTGAAGGCAGAGGGCAGGAGAGGCGCTCCGCTGCGGCGCTCAACGGGCAGTGATGGGGCGTTGGCTCGGGGTGTAGGGCGGCACGGCCATGTCGGGCGTGGCCTGATATTCTTCAATGAAAGGGCGATGTAGAGATGCTGGCGCGTCGCCAGCTGCCGTGTGCTCTGATCTGATCTGGGTCTCAAGGCTGATGTGAACGTGCGGGGCTGCCTTATTCTCTACGGCTAGTCCGACAGGGAGATGATGGTGGTTTGGCCCAACTAGTCTTCGAGCGCCAAGTCGTCGATCTGCTTCACGCTGGCCTCCTTGATCTGCACAACGACGAGTTCCAGTCTTCCTCTCAGAAATTTTCGCTGATTCGCGCATGGCGCCACTGGATATCTAGATTGGAATCGATCTGGTCGTGCACTCTCTTATCTTCGTCCTGTGAGCTTCATGAGGGCGTGGGACATGTCTAAATGTAGATTTCCATGGTATTGACAGAGGTGGATAAAGTCATGGTGGTTGCGATCAAAGGTTTGTAATGGTGGAGTGTTGTATCGGTGGCGATGAAGAATGGTGGCACAAGTTCTTCCTGTGTGTCGGGTGTTGGTGACTTGCAGCAATGGCCTTGGCAAGAGGGGGTTGCAGCACATGTGGACTGCATTTTGGTGGTGCTCCTCGAGTACCCAGTCACGATTTCCAGGGTCAAAACCCAAGGTCTGACCTTCATTGGTTGTGCCTGACAATGGCCTTGCTGAAGACATTGTTTCATGAACTCGGACTTTCTTCAGGGTGAAAACTCAAAATCTTCGATGGTGGTTAGAGTGTTGCGGTTGCGAGTGTGTCATCACCGCGACATGTTATTTTTTTCTGTTTCTCTTTTTTTTTTCTTGGTTGTGTGCACCATTGACATTTTTGGATATCGTATTAGTTCAGAGGCTGGGTGTAATTGATATCTCCGCTGTATTGATATATTCTCTTTATCGAAAAAAGAAATCGGCAAAAATAGCTATTTCCAAAGAAAAGAACTGCAAGAATTATTAGCTGGCTTGTGTATATAACTATATATATGCACATTGCATGCGTTTCTGGATGTGAGAAATTAATCTATACATCTCGTACAAGCGACTCCCCATCAGTAATTACACCTATTTTGCTAATGTGCCATCCATCCACATCATCAACATTGTTCTACTTAATTATTAACTTAGAATATTCATTTGATCGTGTTTACTTTAGTGTACTCATAAAAAAAGCATAAGTATCGGGAGTCTTGTGGCTTTACAACGACTGACCGTAAGAACATGCATGCCATGTTCTAACTATAAACTGGTACAATCGTATCGTGAAAATTGATAGAGAAAACTGACACAACCTTAGCCAGTAGTACAATGCTTGTACGTCGACAGAGGTCGAGGGGCTATATAGTCGAGCAACACGAGCCGAGCTTTTGTATACAACGAAAGAACCAGAGTCAGAGTAAAGAGAAATGCACCGAGTCAGATGTATCAGCCTGATCCGTGCATATTGCGATGAGCTTTGCTACATCTACGAAAAAGCATGACAAAACTTACGTAGAAGCTTATGTGGCCTAATTTGGTTGGGAGTAAAAACGGGCCAGGCC
>NC_041382.1:741327338-741342335 GCF_002162155.2 Triticum dicoccoides | reverse complement strand
GGGGGGGGGGTTGATTAATTTATAGGAGGGAAAGTTACATAACATTAAGTAAAAGCTTACGTAGATGTAGCATTTTTGCATTGTGATATGCGTAATGCAATAGGATTGAGAGACAACGGTAATCCGGTGGCGGCATATGCCTGGGGGCGCAGTAATTAACTAGATCGCCTGTGTGGAGTACCGATCTTTCCTCGTAGCCGCGACTCGTGGTCCACCGCAGATGGGTTCTGTCGAAGGTGACTATTAAATTGAAGGAAAAGAACCAGGGCACCCGAGGTCTCTTTGATAAACCACTTCAGAGCAATTTTAATGGGGCTACCTATTTGGTCCGCGGCTGTCCGTTTGGGTCGGCGTAGACAAAAAAAAACAGCCCAATGCGCCGATCCAAACGGACGCGCGTCCGCTTTCGTCCGCCTGCCGACCCATTCCCGGCCAATTTTTTAGTCCGATTTGCATTGGCGCAGACACAAGACGGACGCGCGCGCTCGCTCTTTTTCCTTATCGGGCCCACTGATCGGTGGCCCATTGGATTCACATCCTCGCCCGCCTGCTTTGTCGCCGACGACGCCGTTATTTTTTCAGATAAAAATGGATACATAGATAGTTCTAGCGAACACAAATAAAAGAAAAGAGCACTACTCGTCGATTTCTGACTCCGACTCGGTAATGTCCCCCTCCGATGTCTGAATGTAGGCGTCAGCATACGCTCGTCTTCAAAATCCCAACCCACCGTTTCTCGTAGCTCCAGTTTCAATTGAGTTGTCTGCTTCCGCGAACGCTTGTCCTCCCGATAGGCGGCTCGCTCCTTCCTCCTCGCGTCCCTCTCCAACCTCCTTTGCTTGTAGAACTGGCGCTCGTCGACGATGTCCTGCGGGAAGCCTCCGCGCCACACCACCAAGGCTTCCACATCCTTCTCCGTGATGGCGAGGTGACGCTGATGCCTCCGGTGGACACGACGATCCTCGTCGGTGAAAAGCCGCGGGAGAGGCGCCAGATCCTGCGCCCGCTGGCTCGACACATTGGGAAAATTCATATCCCGACAAGGCCTCAGGAGGCGCCACGCCGCCGCGTCGTGTGCGCGGGCCGCCTCCTCTGCGGTGTCGAAGGTGCCGAGGATGAAACTTTTCTCGCGAAACAAGATCTCGGAGGAGAAGGCGTCGGAGCGGCGCTCACGGACTCCGCGAAAATCTGAAACGCCCAGACGGCGGATCGACATGGTGGCGCAGAGGCAGCGAGAGTGGGCGGCGAGCAGAGGCGGCGAGAGTGGGCGGCGGACAGAGTGTGGAGAGAGCGCCTTCTTTATAACGAGCGCCGCCTGCGGCGCGCGCGCTGGAGCGCCAAAACCTGTGCGCGCTAGGTCGCTTTCCCCCGCGCGCTGGTGCGCCAAAACCAGGGCGACGGCATGATCTAAAACGCGCGCAGTCATAAAATAGGTCGGCCCGTTGGACACACTGCCGACCCAAAACTAAAAGAGGGCGGACGGCGGGCGGACGGCCGACCCAAACGAACAAAAGGCGGACAAAAACACCGTCCATTTGAGGCGGCCCATTGGAGTTGTTCTCAGACCGACTGATTTTTCGTTCACTCCGCTAGTCATGAGTGACTTCCTCGCTCGCTCATCCAGCGACTGTGTGTGCACTCTGCTACCCACGAGTTTCCTCACTGTCCTCGCTCGCTCAGGAGTCGTGTTGTCTCTTCCCTCCTCCCCTGTGCCAAGGTGAATAGGTATCACTTATAGTACCCCAAACATCCGATTGCATTTTCCAACTGAAATTAAAAATGACTACCGAAATTGCATTGTACATCCAGAATAAACCTAAGAAAACATGATCCCAAGCGGATACTTGACATGTTCCCCCTCGGCCAGGCCCATCACAAGGAAAGCGGAAACCTAGATTTGCTTTATCGGGTATCAAACGATTAGACACAACTGATGTTGAACTAGTAGAACAAAGTTGCCACTGTTGTAACACACGGGCACTTAACTAGTGCCTTTTAAATTCCAAATAAATGAAGCTCCTCAAATAGCTTCTCCTCCCAACCAGTTGGATGTTTTGCTCCCTCCCAATACTGAAATTTGTGGCGGGGGAGATTTTTCTTCGTCAATCATCAGCACTCAAATCTTGTCACCGTTCACAAACCGGCTCTCGTGACCCACGCTTCCCTTGCGGGTGTCCGTGCCCTTCCCCCTATTTGCTCGTGTCGGAGCACCCTCCTGAGTTGTCGCCACGGCCGCCATCTCCTCATAGCACCGAGCCAAGCTCGTGGACGGGCACGAGGCGATCTCAATCGACTCCTCGTACGCGTCCCACGAGAAGGTAGCCGTCATCAGTCATGCGTGAGCTACTAGCCTCCTCCACGTCTCCCGTGTGTTGGCCTTCTCCGCCACCCGAGCTGAGCCAGGACAACCTACGGTGCAGCGGTGTGAAGCGTCAGCGTGTCCAACAATAATCGTGTGTATCGACACCACCTTCCTTATACCCCTCTGTCCACCGAATCAACCGCACGTCCCGCTGGCCACTACACAACGTCCGCCAAACCGTACACATGGCATTCAACGACAAGCCCATAAGGTATTTTTTTTCTTTTCAAAATTGAATAAATTCTTATTCCATGATAACCCCCATTAAATCTGTACTGCACTACACAAATGAGCAAGCTTCTGGGAGAGCCTTTTGCAAACTCATTGTTGGAGGAGGAGGAAGAAGAAGATGATGGCTTCGAAATGGCGGCCCCTTCATGATAGTTGTCAGGTTGGACCTCCCAGAGCCGCACGTGCATGGTACGAGCGCAAATACGATCGGTTGCGCTCGCACCAGACGCCGCTCTGGTGCGCCTCTCACTTGATCTATCTTATCTTCAATGTACTCCTTTCCGTATATATGCTTGACTTCATGCATGTTTAGCTCATTTTCCCATGAAAACAAAATAATAAGAGAAATTTTGAATCGTTTGCTTTTATTAGTCATTAGCAACAATATCGGAGCGGATATTTCTTAAATAAACCTGTTTAAGCTATGGTGCGATGAGCGTAAGTAATTAGTAACAATATCGGAGCGGATATCTTGGTTTTTCTTAAATAGACCGTTTTAAGCTATGGTGCGAAAAATACACTCATCACCCTTGCCCCCCCCCCCCCCGGGGGGGGGGGATTGTTTCATTGCCCCCTTATACTATTTTCTGGCTACGTCCCTACCAACCAACCTATGCAAGTGCCTCCAAGCATGGCTCTTTCTCCTCCCTGGATGAGTAATCTCTGGAAAATAAGTTAGCTCCAACGTTGTAATGCAATAGAAATCAAGCTAAGAAGAAATGTTTGTCATTTAAAAGCAGTCAACTGTACACTTGAAATATCGATGAAGTAAATATGTGCAATTTTAATAAAACTAAGGATTGAGACACTTGCCACACTCTTTTACTTATTATTATTGTTGTTGTTGTTGTTGTTGTTGTTGTTGTTGTTGTTGTTGTTGTTGTTTACATTTCCTTACAACTCCACCACCACAATTCACTACATGGTGACATCTTTAAGTACTTACAATGAATTCTTAGGTTTTGCGCTTATCAATTCCTTCCGTTCCTTGTGCGGTATGTACTTTCATGTATCAAAAATTTCTTCAATGGATCTCCCACACTTATGGCATATCAATGCTCACGCCGTCTTGGGAAATCTGGAACAGAAGAAATGCACTATCCTTGCAAACATGAAACATGAGATTCCATGCTGGCCCGTTGCAGGGTGAGGCACTTGAGTCTGATCATGTTGCGAGAGTAGTTCCGTTAATGTTTTGGCACCTTCAAGCTAGTGTTGTACCCTATCAACCTTGTTCTCAATCAATGAAATGCGACAAAGCTTTTGCCCATGTTGAAAATAATAGCACAAATCGGTCAAATCCACAAACACCATAGCACAGAACATCCTATATCCGTGTTCTTCTTCCAGTTACCTTCCTAGCGACGAGAAGCTGATCGACGAGGTTGAGAAAGTAGTCATGGGCGAGCTCCACGAGGCAACCTACATTCTCTAATGTTTTAGGATGTCGGGGATGAGCTCCGTGAGGCCTAACGTGCTCCGTTAGTCATGGTTTCTAAGGATGAGCGAGGTCCGGGGCTGACGTCGGCCTGCTATGGGGCTGGGGTTGGGAGGAAAGCGGCGGAAGCCGATGAAACAGGAGGAGGGCATGCCATTAGAGTCGGGCGACTTGCGTCGGTAGGGAAGGGCGGCTGCAGGTGCACCACGACGTCTAGTGCATGTGGCATCTAGTGTTGCTGGATGGGGGGCGAGGGGAATGGGAGATGAATGAAGAGGCAAGGGGAATGAAAGTATTTTTTGCTGAAACACATACGAGGTAGCTTCACTTGGCGAACTTCCGCTGGAGCTCACTTTCCCATCTTGTCAACTCTTCACAATTTAAATTAAGCTTCTCCCGAGTAACTCCAGGAGTTACCTCGCTTGGCCCAGCTCCGAACCCGAAGTTGGAGGAACCGGGAGCGAGGAAATACCAAATTGTCAAATTCCTACCATTTTATCAATGAATAAAGATCTAGAATGTGTGCCTAGCAAAGTCCTTATCATCTGGACAATAGTGAGCTCATCTTGTTTCTCATCCTAATATATAGTGCACAAACTCGGTAGCAGTAACTAGTAGGTGTACCTCTTGTATTTTCAACAATTTTCTAGAGCAGATCTGGGGCTTAAGCTAAGAACAACCCTAGCAGATGCGCCATATTTTGGATCCCTAAAACCTATACGAAGGCGGTCGCTATAAATTATGGAGGCTCCATAGTCATGCAAATTCATAATCACTGTAACCAGATCCTCCCAAAAAATATCCATGTCGGACCCTTTTTTCATTGCCTTAGGAACTATTTCTTCTCCATCACGTCAAATAACGATGGAAGCTTCGAATCTGATTTTAACACTAATATCTAGTATGAGTTTACAATGTCTAGTATGATTTAACGAACAACAATTTCCAATACAAATTTAAGCTTGAAAACATAGATTTCTTCACCATCTAGTTCACTCTCGTCCCATATTTGCAAGTGACCCTGCAAGCAAGGGATGCTTCAGTGTCTGTGACTTCCGCGGTCACACGGTCTACGTACCTTTGGTGCGTCCTGGATGTGGGAGATGGTCACATCTTTGAAGTATTGCATGAGTGCGTCCATTTCTATGAAGGTGGTCGTCGTGATCTGTGCTAGGTAGCAATGGCAGCGTGGAATCAGGCCCGCCCGACGACTAATTTAGCCTTACAGAGCATGTCCTCCTTGCCCACTCGGAATAGTCCCGTTCCCTCTCCCCGAACTCTGTCTCGGTGCGATCCTCTTTTGTCTCGTCAGGGTAAGGTCCGCAAGGAGGGTTGGCAACCCTGAAAAGGTTGATGGGGAAGATGGACTAATGCCGACGAAGGAGGAGATAGAGTGGCGCAAACGAAGGGCAGAATGGAGTGGCATCAATGAATGGAAGGTGGAGTGGCGTTGGGAAAGGGAAGATGGGTGCCACCCAGAGGGGGGTGGGCCATTTTATATACCGTGAATAGGCGCACTCCGACGGAAAACGGTGTCGGATTTTTCACGCACATGTGGGAAATAGGTCGAAAATATGACGACGACCATTAATATGTGATCTTCCCGGTGGAAAGTAGGAAGAAATCGGGCTGAATTTTCACCCCTATGTGAGTGATTGTGTTTGAAGCACACTCCAAAAGCTATGTAGGCCGAGGCTGGTATGGCAACTCTGCTAAAATGATTCTTTCAAGCACCCATCACCAAACTGTTGGTTATAACTGTAATATTTCCGTACTAAAGTAAAGCGAGCAGCCAAGTATTCCGTGTGATAGAATCCTATATTCTATATACCTAAGAGACTCATCATTCCCATTAGCATATATTTATCTAAACATACATGCTATCCACATCATCAGCCAAGCCACATCAGCATTTGCTACAGGCTTACAGAAGGGACCCGCTACTGCCACATTACCGTTCAGTTACAAGTAGGAGGTCCAAGCACAGCCTGACCACACACGTAATCATCCAACCTTTGCACATTTGCATGTCTGTTTACCTTCCCGCGTGGCCCACGTGGAGTAGAAAAGGAAAGGCATAGAACTCGCTGGTTTCACCGATGATATCCTCTCCCAAACCTTTGCAATTCTTGCGTTTCCTCTCCCCCCTGCTGCACGCATACAGTATGCGCTCTCATGGTCACTGGAGCGACCGCCGCTTCCTATTATATCTTCTGCTGTAACTGAAGAGTCCATCTAGCGATTTCCTCCTCTCTCTCTCTCTCTCTACTGAAGCTGCATCTCTCCTTGCGTCGCGCACGCTGCCGGCTGCCACGCGGCACACCCGGCCTCCGCTCTCACCTCCTTTTACCGCCCCCATGTGCATTCTGGCAGGTCATCGATTCTCATGGATGAGTCCTGCTATACACACGACGATTCCAGACGATTTGAAGACGATGCACAAGATCACACCATGCAGTGCCCAGCAGCAGGACAGGTCCACCGTTGGATACAGTGTCGGCTGGATGTCGTGTATGAAGTGTCGTCTACAGAGCAGTTTCGCTCATGGATCTACCGCTGCGTCCTTGATCTACCGCTCAGGAATTGTATGTGGCCGGCTGTCTTTTTCTTCACCATCTCCTTCCTCTTCCTGTTGTCTATCAAAGTTCTTCAATTAATTTAGAAGTAAGGTATATGTTGTCAGTAAGCACTTCAGTTATCACATGATATTTCAATTCACTTTGCATCAATTGAGAAGCATAAGTCCCGCTGCAGCGTGCGGGGTATCCTCTAGTTTAAAAAAATCCAAGACCCCAGAGATCTAGTCCGCAATAATAAAACCCAAATTAACAACATATGAAGTTTCTAGTGTCCTAGAATTATTTATAATAGTACGAGGTACATGGCGTCACATCCTACCGTTTAGAAAGAAATTCCAAAAGGCAAATTAAGAAGCAAGTTACTTTTTTTAAGAGAAAAGCTAGGACGCTAGCGCGCCGGCCCAAACATTCGGCCGGTTGGCCCAGACCCATTCGATCTGTACCCGCAAAGCCGCCAGATCTGTGCCCATCCTCCCTGTTTGTCAACCCCTCACACGAAAAAAAGGAGGACACAACGCCGACCGTCTCGCCTCGCCTCCTTATCTTCTCGATGCAATACCGTCGTAGTGCAGCGCCGTGCTGCCGGCTTGCTGCCTCTTGCCGGGAAGCAGGCCCACCTCTGCTCTATTGGCCCTATCGAGCTTTGGTGCAGCGCCGCCAACCTCGCCATGCCATGTGTTCGCTGTCGTTGCAGCAAAAAGCCCACCGACCGTTTGCAGCCCCATCCATTGCAACTTCTAGTCACCAATGGTGCCAGCCCCTTGTCCCAGCTTTATCCCCGAGCAGTTTTTGGCATGGTTGTCGTTATTACAAAAACGAGAAGACGGTTGTAGCAAAAAAGTAGATTGCTTCCAGCAAAATCAAAAGATGGTGGTAGGCTGGTAGCAAAAATAGGCTGATTCTTGCAAATCAAAAGAAGATGGTAGCAAAAAATGTAGATGGTTCCAGCAAAAAAAAACATCAAAGGTTTGCAACTCCGGCTCGTCTCCATCCCCGTCGTAGCATCAGTCGGCGCCGTTCTCAGCATCACCGTCTTGGTGCTTGTCGCCTCTGATTGTAGGGCTCCACGGATCCAACATCTGCACCCCATGGTTGCAACAACCGTCGGCATGATCACCATGGGCAGTTGCGACCGGCCAAAAAACATGGTGTGATTCCAAGAAAACAGCGACACGGTTCTAGCAAAACCAGAAAACAGTTCCAACAAACAAAGTTCTCTATCGCTTGTGGCAGCAAAAAATCTCACCGGTACCAACAGCCAGGAACAAAGGCCGGTTCTAGCTCGTGATTTGCCAGTTGTAACATGTTCGAGTTGCCACCGATATTGGTTGCAACTCTTTGCGTTGTTAGTTCCAGCTTCTCTGTCGGCAAGTTACAACAAAAATGCTTGTCGGATGCAGCAACCGGTGGCAACCTGCGGTCATCCTCGGTCACCGCCGCCGCACACCACCGGCTACCACTCCTGCTCACCGCCGTTGTAGCATGGTCGCCGCCGGTTGAAGCACCCCCGACGCCGCGGTTGTAACACCTTCGAGCTGCGGGAATAGCAAGCTGGGTTGCCGCGCACCCACACAGATGGATAGGTGGCCGCTTCTCGAAGCAGCACGGGGCGGGTGGATGGTGTCCACTTGCCGGAGCAACGCTGGCAAGTGGATGATGAAGGCTTGCCAAAGGAGCAGTAGGGGGTGTGCTTTGATTTAGGGGAGAGAAACCGCTGTGTTGACTGAGCGAAGGGATAAGGGAGACGCTGCGACCGGTTTGCTGGCCTACGAGGTGAGGCGTGGTGGGAAGACGTAACACAGGCGGAGCCAGGAAGATTGTGCGCGATCGTAGGTTGTGCACATCGTCCGATGCAACGTTCACCCGGCGCACTAGATATAAGTGTTTCTCTTTTTTTAAGTGGGGTAGGGTGTGCGTGTGTGTGTTTATATGAGTGAGTGTATGCGCGTCTATATAAGCATTTGCGTCTGTACAGTGTTAAAAAAAGTGTCCTTTAAAATTTTGGCTCCAAGGTTCTTTCTGTCGGGCGCAAGAATAAGCAAAACGATCGACCATCGAAAAACAAAAGAAATACATTTTTTCGAGGGAGACCATCCAAATACATTTGGTTTATCTCTGAAACAAAAAAAATAAATCAAACTGCATTTGGAAAACGATACGGAACCGGATTTGGGCTGGATTCGGACGTAGCATCTATTCATCTGGTATTCGAGGCGGAGTCAGATAGCGTAGGCTAATTAGCCGATGGATCCATATATACGGGGACGTCGGCGGTCTCCTCCTCTGCATCCATCCATTATCCATTGTCGCCGAGACAACCGCATACGATATACATCGATCCCGCCGGGACAACCGCATACCAGCGTAAACTGTTTGCTGCGAGCTCGGGACACAGGACGAACACATTCACGATGTGTCCCGGCACCGGAACGAGCCATATCGTTCTTCCTAGGGCGGCGCCGGGCCACGCAGGCTCCAAGCGGACGCTGGCTGTGTACGACCCTGCAGCGGCACAGCAACGGGCTGATGCGGCCAGACTCTCTGCGGACGCGGGTACACTGGTGCCATCACCCGTGGGCGTGGCTGGCGAGCCCATCAAGGCAGTGCCGCTGGCTGCCGCCGCTCCCAAGGAGAGAGCTGAGCCGCCGGGGATACGCGCACCCAAGGGCCTGCTCGCGCACCTGAGCCTCCGCATCGACCTGCCCGTGCACTTCATCGACGAGAAAACCGTGACCGCCACCGACGTGGATCCTCAGCAGAACCGGTTCCGCCTCCCGATCGACGGCGTGATGCGCAACCTCCGCCCGGTCCTCTCCCACCTAGATCACCAGGCCGCCAACCTGGTGCACGTGGAACCCCCGAGACCAAGGCTGCCGAAGCTACCCAAGGTTCCTGGGGAGAAGACGAAGAAGAGAAGGGGAAGGGAGCACGGCGGCCTTCCCGTGCTCGTGATCGAGCGCGACGCCGGCATCAGGGAGCTGCAGCTGACGCGGTGGGAGAGCAGCGGCGTCTGCGTCATCAAGGGAGAGGGGTACATGGACTTCATCAACAACTGCGGATTCAGTGTGGGTGACGTGGTGGAGATCTGGGCTTTCAAGCAGAAAGCCTTGCGTTTGTTCGGTGTGGATATCTACCAGGAGGGGTACCAGGAGAGCCCTCTCTACATTCTCTTCATCAAGAAAAGCCAGCTGCTACCACCACCCCGTGCTCTAGTAGTTTCCAATGGAGGAGAGGAAACAGCACAAGAACACGCACCCTAGCTAGTTCCCTGGTGTTCTTGCATGTAGAATTGTACAAACTTGTTTGTTCTATGGTAGTGTTGCGACTTCATTCTTTTCTTTTTTGAAGTCGTGGTGTTAAGACTTGCATGTAACTTGCGTTGATATAATACAGTCCTTGTTTTGTTCGAGTTACAAAAAATACATATCTCATTTAGTTTTTCTCTGGCGAAAGAGGAGACGACATTCAATAAATCAGAAAATCTATGAAACTTTATCTACATTTTGACGGCCTAGCCAAAGTGAAGAATACCGGAGCAAATGTTAACATTCCCTACACCAAACAAACCACGTATCATACATGTGTGCATGAGGACCAGCTTCCTCCTCGGGAAGATTAAACCTCAATCATCGCATGTCCACCACCATGAGGTGCTCCCTCCTTTCTTCGCTCCTCTCGTGCCTCAGAAGTGACAATAAACTTTTTTTCTTTCTCGTGTTCTGGACTCTTTGAATAATGCTAATTCTCTATTATCGAATTCTCAGTTTCAATTTTTCAAATTTAAAATGTTTTCTAGGCGACATCTCTAGTTTAGTCTTGTTGTGATACAAAGTCAGTACGGGGTGTGTACGACGGTCTTATACCAAAGATCACCATACACTCATCAAAGTGACACTTTGACTGTTTTTAATATGTGAGGTCGTCTTTTTTATCGCAGCTTAATCCTATATTAGGAGCAGTATCGAGGGAAGATTGTTCCAAGACTTGGGGTCTTCAGAGACTCTGTGAGGTCAGCTCCAAACTTCTCTTCCTTGAAGTTGTCCCGATTCAACGGAAACCTCAAACTCGACGCAAGGTTCTCAGACTAGTCTAGGACCTATGTGCCTCTACCCTTGATTTGGTTCAAATGAGAGTGACGGGACATGCACATGGTAGATTAGGCTATTGGACTTGACAAATTGTCAATGTTTCCCTTAAGGTGGTCGGTAGGAGGGACAACTACGATAATCTCGTCCACTAGTCCATGATGGGCTAGGGATGATGGAGTATGGTCCATACTGGACCAGCTCACTCATCTCTCCACCATCTTGATCTTATTTCACATCGGGCTTCATCCTTTGAATTTCCCCTTCAGTGTATTTTTCTCTTTGACTTGTTGACAATAGCAAGTTGTTTAGACTTTTGTTGACATTGTCAGTTTTATCATATAGATGTTATGCAGGTTGAAGGACCCCAAGTAGAACTTACTGTTCCCAAAACATAAATTTGCTAGTATTTCTAATATTGTCTGAATATGGAAGTAACACACTCTGCCATGAAAAGGGATGGCTCGCCCTAATGTTAGTTCCAACATTGGATCCCGCAAGAAGTATAAAGCCTCTCCCAAATGCATATCTGCTTAGAGTAAGTTCTAACTGTATGAAGGGGCCTGAGAAATTAAACTCTCCAATGCATATGGGCTTGGTCCGTTGTAGGTAAGGTTCTTTCAAGTAGTTAGTTGTAGGATATAATGTGGACACTCAAGAAGATGGGGGGAAAGAGAATATGGACTAGAAGATCAGGAAGGGATCCAAATATACATAGTGCCTCACAAGGTGGAGCATTAGAAGCGACCTAATTAAGTGGAGAGGCACAATTCCTTTTAGACACATATGATTCATTTAATCCTCTTGTGTATGGTGTAATTAGTGATTTAAATCAAAAGAAACAACTAATAGGCCAAACATATTTCATGATCTCTCCACTCGCAAGAGAATTGCCGGGTATAGTTGAATATCATCCATGAGCCGTGAACCGTGAAGCGTACTTTTTTATTGTGTTTATTAGCAATGAAGCTATGTATTTATCTTGAACTGGAGATGAAAACGAAGCGGTAATGAGCAAAACAAAGTGCTACGACAGTTGTTTTTTTATTTTTGTTTATGGAAGCGGAAATGAATACATAAACCTCAAAAAGAATTACAAAAATATATACTACCAGGAACGAATATGGGGTGAATACAATACATACAAAATATCAGTGCTGACCTTATTTTGTGCCCCCCCCCTCCCACACACACACACACCGACAGTTCAAAACATTTGTATTACCACAATAAGCATGATCCTCTATAGTGCATTGCTTTATGGCTCTCATTTTTCAAGCATTGTCGTGTAGCTGATTCACCAACAATCATATTTAACATGATTAGGACCAAACACCAGTTAATCATGACAGTGGGCTGAACCATAAGTAGTTGTGTGAGTGAAGGAAGTTATAGGCTATGCACATGAATGGAACTTACTGGTTTTGTTATGCTTGCTCCCTCTATATAATCTCACAACAAAGTATATGTAGTTCTTGCCACAGGAAAAATAGATGAATCTTCTGAGGAAAAAACTCTAATGTAGTATTTGAGATATTGGACCAAACTAGGCTGAATACTACACCATTTCACACGTACTTTGCAATACACATGGAAGGCTTAAGATTCTGGCTGGCGAGTCTGCCATTTGTTTCTATGCCATAACAAATAATCACATGATCTTTCAAAAGCACTTTTGGCTTCTTGAATTGAATTGAGTGTGTGGTTGTGCAAGTCTAAGTCTTATTTGTGTGTAAACCGAATGTGTTCCTTTAAAAAAAGGCATAAACCCGACTTTATAAATAAAGTCACTAGGCAGAATTCAGGCAAACAACAGACATAAGCGAAGTTCAGACATCGCCACTGGGAAGGGCCAACAGAAACAATTTACAGAAATAAGTGGCACGCGGGCCAACTACCTACTACCAACAGCCAGAAGGAAGACTAACAACGACAGCAGACTCAGCATCATGTAGGAGTAGCTTGATCATGCTGAGAAAGGGATGAAGCCTTGGTTCGAACTTTAGAGATCAGCAGCTCCGTTGCATCACAACCAGTCTCCTTAGTCGATCATTTCCATTGCTGAAGAAAGGATACCAATTTCAACAAGCAGTTAGCAGTTTTGGTAGGGAAGATATAATCAATAGTAAACTTGTTTCTAATAGCCCAAAGAACCCAACGCATCTTAGAAAAGCCAAACCAGAAAACATATATTCAGTCCCACCAACTGATTCGCAACGAAATGAAGCTCAACAAAAGAAGAGGGGGGGGGGGCAGTTGACATCGAGCCACGACCAGTTACAACTCCACATTAACTTCACCAAATTGTAGGAGAAGAAAATATGGTAAGAATCTTCCCGAGCGCCACAGAGAGCACAAAAGTCAGACCTAGGACCGTTGCGTTTAGGAATTTGATCAGCAGTCATGGAGTTTCCTTGCATTTGATTGATTATTATTTTTTATTTTTGTTGAGGGGTGCATTTGATTGACTAATTGACCAGAATGAAATGCGGATGCAGCCACGGTCGTAGTTCATATTACTCTGCGTAGTTATGACAACTTGACTAGTTAATGATGATAGTAGGATGATCCAAAAAGTGGATATGAGTGAAGGAGCTGCCGAACTGGCTCAGTGTACTCATGAATGGAGTTTACTTGATTTTTCCTACTACTGTATATCTTTAAGGGCGCTGATCTGCGCCGGCGCACCGGCCCAACTGTTGGGCCGGTCGAGCACCAGCCGTCCGATGCGTGAGCCAGGGCCGTCAGATCTACGCGAGATCCCTTCGAGAAAATCCTCCCGCACGGCACCTGTCATGGGTTTGTCACGGTATATGTCCTCGTGAAATGACTTAGTCTTGGAGCCATCGCTACGGGTTAGCTTAAAGGGGTTAAACCGGACAAGGGACACGAGGGTTTTTATACTAGTCGGCCCCTTCGATGAAGGTAAAAGCCTACGTCTACTTGTGTTGGTATTGCTAGGGTTTCGATGACCAGGGAGCGAATCCACTTTGCCTGGCTCTCGAGTTGTTGTCTGTTGTTCCTAAACCGCTGCTGGGTCGTCCCTTTATATACACAAGTCGACACCTGCCGGTTTACAGAGTCCCGAGGCCGGATCATAAACGTGTCTGGCTCGGTCTCTATCCTTCCTATCTTACAATGCAAGTTACATGAGAAAGTCGGTTTACATCTACAGGCCTTAACCCGCCTTTGGGCCTTGGGCCTTCGTAAAGCGCCCCATCCTCACGTCTTTATGGGCTTCTATCTTCATAGAGTTAATCCGGTTACTCCGGGCCAGTTTACGTCCAGTAGTAATATCCCCAACATTAGGCCCCAGATTGATTTGAACTTGTTCATGTCAATCTTCAACACTTAGAAAAATTCCTCCTTTGCATCTTTACTTTGATCTTGTAAACCGCCGTGACGTCATACTCCAGGATCATGAAAAATCGCCATGATGTCACTTTGTTATTTAAAAATGATACATCTCACCTTTAGTTAATGAGCCTCCGACAATTGAGGCGACCGCTCCGTTAGGTATCCAATATTCAGGCTCCTCGATTCTCGCGCCTGTCACCTCTCCACTTACCTTATAAATAGGACCAAGGGTCATTTTTCTTTTTCCCCTTCGTCTCTTTGCTTCTTCTTCCTCCTCGTGACACCCTTGCACCCGAGCGCCGCCGCCGCCGTCGAACTCCGCATCTGCATCTCCGTTGGCTGCTGCATCAACCTGGTTGCATTAAAAGGATGCGGCGCATCTCCACTACCTCAACCGCTGCTGTAAGCCTCTCCCCTTTCCTTTGTAGATCTGTTAGGGTTCATGCGGGTTCATGTCACTCTCCTCGTGTTCTTCATCAACCCATAGATAGCAGAGCTTGATCTTGATGTGTTCCGCATAGTAGCTATGAAACTCCTTATCTCAGCCATTTGATCCAAACCTTAAATACATCGTAACTTGATCTGGACCTTTGTGAACAGCTTCGGGACCAAACTTTTAAGTCTCAATATTTTTCCTTCTCCTGACTTACGGTAGATCCAAAATTGCAATGCAATCTTGTCACTGGTAGAAAAAGGGCCTATAGTCCCGGTTCGTAAGGCCCTTTAGTCCCGATTCCGAAACCGGGACTAAAGTGTCGGTACTAATACCTCCCCCCTTTAGTCCCGGTTCAATCCAGAACCGGGACTAAAGGCCCTCCACGTGGGCAGTGCGCAGAGCCCAGTCAGGAGACCCTTTGGTCCCGGTTGGTGGCACCAACCGGGACCAATAGGCATCCACGCGTCAGCATTTCTGTGGCTGGGGTTTTTGTTTTTTTTTTGAAAGGG
>NC_041382.1:741320563-741326903 GCF_002162155.2 Triticum dicoccoides | reverse complement strand
GGGGGTTAATTTAGGTGTTTCATATATTGTGTTAGCTAGCTATAATTAATAGAGAGAAGTGTCCTCTCTTATGTCCGTGCTTGGTCGACGCTACGTACTATACATACGTATAGAGAGGACTAGACACGCTGGCTAGCTAGTAAGCAAATGAAGGAAACAGAAGATCATCATGAACATATATGCATACAAAGAGAAGTGATATCAACCACCTCTCCTTCTCCGAGAGATTGGTCGAACAACAAGTTCTCGTATATCTATCTGACACTACCGGCTACATATATACAATAATTATCTCTTACAAATATAATCATACGGACTCAGGGTCCACATAGAATTCTCCGTCTTCAGGGATCACGTGGTCAAGAAAGAATGCCACCAATTCCTCTTGAATTGCTCGCATGCGAGCTGGTGCTAGGAGTTCATCGCGCTTCCGAAACATCTAATTTGAAGAAGGGGGTCAATACATATATATATATATATGAATGAATGAAACTCAACACAAATGATGGTAATAAAATAAAATTGTGAATGTTGTTATTTACGTACTTCATATTGTTCGTTAGAGTACCCGCCCCACTCACAGGTCGTGTGGCGGATGGACTCGCAGATGTAGTATCCACAGAAATCATTCCCTTGTTCCCGCCACAACCACTTTACAAGAAATAGAGGTCAATCAAACTGATAAGCAAGAATGCTAAATGGTATTGATGAAACTAGCGCTTGAATCACTAGGAGATGCGCGGAGCATGCTACTATAGTACTTACTTTCGGGTGTCTAAATTCCAGCTCCTTCGGCAGTCTCGGAACTGTTTTGGTGAATTTTCTCCAAACCCTGCCGGACAAAGAAAAAAATTACTTGATATCAGGAAATGAACAAAGTTGTTGATATGGTGGATAATGATCGATTTAACTTACTTCTGGAGTATTTGAGTCATGTCTGCATAGTCCTGGGGATCTTTTCGTTTAGAGTCTAAGACGGTTACTACTCCCTGCTCAAGCTTAATCTCTAGGAGAATATAGTGGAAACTGCACACACATGCATAACTCATCAATTACATTACTATAACCTTGACTAATATATAAGGGAAACCGAATACGCACAAGACAGTAACACTCACCTGAAGTTGTAAGGAAAGAGTATTATATCTTTGTTTTGATTTATTACGAACGATCGTAGCAAGTTGGCCTCGGTAGCTGCGGAATGAAGTTTAACCTCAGTTGCATCTATGAGATATGTGTTAATGAACCCAATATCACCGACTTGTCTTTTCTTCAATTCGGCGATCTTCAATCTGCATAATATAGTGAGGATGATTATAAATACATGCAATGAAAGAGCTAAGCTATATAGAGAAACTTAATGACAGAAGTAGTACTACTTACAGACAGTAGCAGGCGACCGTTGTTTTATCGAGGGCCAATTGATTGAAAAACTGATAGAACTCCTCAAATGGAACAGGCAGCAGATCAATTCCAACGAGGTCATGCTCCTTTTTAACTTTCACATACAAAGTAATCCTCCCCCCAGAGTCTCTGCAGATTTTCAAGTACCAATCATGCAATCTTCGCATCATCATTGATAGAGATCTTTCATCTTTGACGAGAGGCTTCCCGTACTCGTATCTTTGTATCTGCACGTCCATGGGTTCATAATGTACTTCGTTGGGCAGGTAATCTGCAAGATTGCTATAACCGGGCACCATCCTTGGATCATTAGCGACGTTGTGGCTAGGCACCTTGAGCGGGGGGCACGATTGCTTCGCTTGTTCGCCGAGCTGGGCAATTTGTTTCCCAGCTCGTCGTTCTTTCGGCCTTTGATCACTGACAGTACTTCCCGACCGCTCCGCTTCGGCAAATTCCTTTCCAATAATGCGGTCATAGTTTCCTTTCGGCGGATCAGACTTCGGTGGTTTTGTCAGGGCAGCCAGAGTGCGCTTCACTTTCACCCGATCTACCTTCTCCTCCGGAGGTGGATGTTTCTTTGCTGTCACCCCTTCAAAGAATTTCTTCACTTCTTCTCGCGCGATCTCGGCGTTCTCCTCCTGGGTCCTCTCGTATGGTAACTTCTCTGGAGTCTTCAGAGAAGGACCGAATCTGTATGTCCTCCCGCCTCTGGTTGTACTGCTAGACACCGACCGAGCAGACGTAGCGGTTGTCTTCTTCACTTGCTTAAGAGGCGGAGGAGAAGGACTACGACGCGCCGGAGCAGCTGGAGCGGCGGCAGGTCTCTTCCGCCCTTGCTGACGAGGCGAAGAAGGAGGAGGCTGGCTGCTCGGGCGCGTCGGCGCAGGCGGAGAAGGAGGCGGAGTGTCGCCACGCGCCGGAGAAGGAGCCGGCCGAGGGCCCTGATCGTCACTCGCCGGAGGAGGCGGTGGAGGCGGAGTGCCCTGACTCGCCGGAGGAGGAGGAGGAGGCGGTGGCGTCCAGTTCGGAAGGTTGATGAGCTCCTTCCGCCATAGGCATGGAGTCTTCAGAGCAGACCCCAGCCGAGTCTCCCCTTCACCGGTAGGGTGGTCAAGCTGGAGGTCCTCAAATCCCTTCGTTATCTCATCCACCATCACCCTAGAATATCCTTCTGGAATCGGCCGGCAGTGAAAAGTTGCGCCGGATTCAGTAGGATAAACAGAGCCAACAGCTGCCTTGACCTTCAAATTCATCCATTGCGTCATAAGGTGGCAATTTTGAGACTCCGTTATAGCATCCACGGGATAGCTGGCAGGAGCCGTCAAGGCATGCTCCGGCTGAAGCAGCTCGGTGGAAGCCACGCTACTTCTGCGCTGAGATGGCGGGGTAGCTTCGGGGGAGGCTTCGGTAGCACGTTTGCTGCGATTTGCTTCTCGTTCCTCTATCACGTCTACCCTTGCTTGCAGCGCCTGCATTTGGGTCTGCTGCACTTTTTTCCTCCTCTCATGGGATTTATAACCGCCTGCGTCCGGAAACCCAACCTTCCACGGAATGGAGCCTGGCGTGCCTCGTGTCCGTCCAGGGTGCTCAGGATTCCCGAGGGCCATTGTGAGCTCGTCGTTCTCTTTGTCTGGAAAGAACGTCCCTTCCTGCGCTGCTTCGATATACTGCTTAAGCTTACTGACTGGTATGTCCATTTGATTGTTCGTCCAAATGCACTTCCCTGTTACAGGGTCCAGGGTCCCGCCAGCCCCGAAGAACCAAGTCTGGCAACGGTCTGGCCAGTTAATTGTCTCTGGTTCGATCCTTTTATGAACCAGATCATTCTCAGTCTTGGACCACTTAGGCCGGGCTACGAGGTAGCCACCTGACCCCGTGCGATGGTGAAGCTTCTTCTTCGCAACATTTTGCTTGTTTGTCGCCGACATCTTCTGACTCTTTTCCGATGTCTTGTGGGCCACAAATGCGGGCCAGTGATCTCTGATCTTCTCATATCTGCCCTTGAATTCTGGTGTCTCATTATTTTCGACAAACTTATTCAGCTCTTTCTTCCACCTCCTGAATAGTTCTGCCATCCTCTTCAGAGCAAAAGACTTGATTAATTTCTCTTTAACTGGGTTCTCTGGATTATCCTCAGGCGGTAGGGTGAAATTGGACTTTAGCTCAGTCCAAAGATCATTTTTCTGCATATCATTGACATAAGAGACCTCAGGGTCTTCTGTAGCCGGCTTAAACCATTCCTGGATGCTTATCAGGATCTTGTCCCTAACCAGAACCCCGCACTGAGCAACAAATGCGCTCTTTGTCCGGAGGGGTTCAATAGGTTGGCCGTCGGGCGTTGCTATGATCTCAAACTTTTCATCCGAGCTCAACTTTTTCTTCGGGCCTCGTCTCTTTACCGAAGTTGTTCTCGATCCGGAGGGCTAGAAAAAATAACAAAGACTTAATTAATATGTGTACATACCAAAACAATGAATGCATCAATCAGCTAGTCAGCATAGGCTTAACTAATATATATACCTGGCCAGACTCGGTTCGGTCACCGGAGCCGTCATCACGGCCTCCTTCTTGCACCGGCATTGGGTCACCGGAGCCGTCCTCATGTTCTTCTTCTTGCACCGGCATTAGGTCACCATAGCCAGCTTGTTCACCCTCTCCTTCCAGACCATCGGTTTCGTTGAGAAACAACGATATGGCATCACTTCCTTCTGCGATTATGTCCCTCAACAACGCTTCTTTTGTTGCTTCGTCTAGGGCGGTGTCCATAGTTTCTACAAATATTTACAACATGGCAATTATTATTCAAACATGACAGATGGATATATTAGTGCCAAACGTAGAACTAGCTACCTAATCATAGTAAGCTATCGGGAGGGGGTATATATCGACAACGATGACACTACATCTATGTCCCTCGACGACCCTCGTTCCCGATAAAAAAAAGAGGAAGAAGAAGAAAAAAAAGAGGAGAAGAAAGAATAGAGGAGAAGAACCCTCGAACCCTCGACCCCTAGACGACCCTCTTCTTCCTCTCATGTTCGAGAGGATCGCCGAGGGGTCGGGAGGTTGCCTAGTGTCAAAGGATTCAACAAAACCATGTCTTCATCATTAGGCAAAAGTAACATGTGCATGATGGTACGAAGCTCTTCAAAGTTGTTCTGGAACGGAGTCCCAGATAGGATAATTCGCTTTTTGGTACAAAGTTCTGAAAGAGCCTTCCGAATATCTCTATTTGGAAGGTCATTGCTGAATTCGTACCAAAAGGCGGATTATTCTATCCGAGACTCCATTCCAGAACAACTTTGCAGAACTTCGTACCAACATGCCCTGGTTACTTCCGGCTAATGATGAAGGCGTGGATTTCTTCAATACTTTGACACTAGGAAACCTCTCTCGACCCCTCGGCGATCCTCGACCCCTCGAACCCTCGACGACCCTCGAACCCTCGACCCTAGACGACCCTCTTCTTCCTCTCATGTTTGAGAGGATCGCCGAGGGGTCGGGAGGTTGCCTAGTGTCAAAGGATTCAACAAAACCATGTCTTCATCATTAGGCGAAAGTAACATGTGCATGATGGTACGAAGCTCTTCAAAGTTGTTCTGGAACGGAGTCCCAGATAGGATAATTCGCTTTTTGGTACAAAGTTCAGAAAGAGCCTTCCGAATATCGTTATTTGGAAGGCCTTTGCTGAATTCGTACCAAAAGGCGGATTATTCTATCCGGGACTCCATTCCAGAACAACTTTGCAGAACTTCATACCAACATGCCCTGGTTACTTCCGGCTAATGATGAAGGCATGGATTTCTTCAATACTTTGACACTAGGAAACCTCTCTCGACCCCTCGGCGATCCTCGACCCCTCGAACCCTCGACGACCTTGGAACCCTCGACCTTCTTCCTCTCATGTTCGAGAGGATCGCCGAGGGGTCGGGAGGTTGCCTAGTGTCAAAGGATTCAACAAAACCATGTCTTCATCATTAGGCGAAAGTAACATGTGCATGATGGTACGAAGCTCTTCAAAGTTGTTCTGGAACGGAGTCCCAGATAGGATAATTCGCTTTTTGGTACAAAGTTCTGAAAGAGCCTTCCGAATATCGCTATTTGGAAGGCCTTTGCTGAATTCGTACCAAAAGGTGGATTATTCTATCCGGGACTCCATTCCAGAACAACTTTGCAGAACTTCGTACCAACATGCCCTGGTTACTTCCGGCTAATGATGAAGGCATGGATTTCTTCAATACTTTGACACTAGGAAACCTCTCTCGACCCCTCAGCGATCCTCGACCCCTCGAACCCTCGAACCCCCGATAAAAATTAAGAAGAAGAAGAAGAAGAAGAAAAAAGAGGAGAAGAAGAAAGGAATAGCTAGAGGAGAAGAAGAACTGACAAAGTCTTCTCCTCTATTCCTTCTTCTTCTCCTCTTTTTTTTTTCTTCTTCCTCTTTTTTCCTTTTCTTTTTTTTCTCCTCTTCTTCCTCTTCTCTTCTTCTCCTTCTTCGGGTAAGCCCTAGTTTCCCGACCCTCGACCGCTCGACGACACTCTCGACATGCCCTCGTTCCCGATAAAAAAAAGAAGAGGAAGAATAAGAATAAAAAGAGGAGAAGAAAGAATAGAGGAGAAGAAGTTATTCTCATCTATTCTTTCTTCTCCTCTTTTTATTCTTCTTCTTCCTCTTCTTTTTTTCCTCTTCTTCCTCTCCTCTTCTTCTCCCTCTTCCCCGCCTCTCTCATGAATGTTCGCTGTCCCCCCCCTCGACCCCTCGACGACCCTCGTTCCCGATAAAAAAAGAAGAGGAAGAAGAAGAAGAAAAAAGAAGAGAAGAAAGAATAGAGGAGAAGAACTTCTTCTCCTCTATTCTTTCTTCTCCTCTTTTTATTCTTCTTCCTCTTCTTCTCCCTCTTCTTCCCCTTCTTCCCCGCCTCTCTCATGAATGTCC
>NC_041382.1:741319259-741320123 GCF_002162155.2 Triticum dicoccoides | reverse complement strand
CCGGTTGGTGCCACGAACCGGGACCAAAGGCCTCTTTTCAGCAGCCGAAAGGGCGGGAAGCGAAGGCCATTGGTCCCGGTTGGTGGCACCAACCGGGACTAAAGTGGGGCATTGGTCACGGTTGCTTCCACGAACCGGGACCAATGCCGCCTTTAGTCCCGGTTGGTGCTACCAACCGGGACCAATGGCCTTTGTTGCCCCGCGCCCAAAAGTTTAGTCCCACATCGCTAGTTGAAGGGCGCCGGCACTGGTTTATAAGCACTGCTGTGCCTCCCCATTCGAGCTCCTCTCTAATGCAGGCTTTCGGGCCTAAACTTGTTACTGCCTGTGGGCCTATTGGGCCTCTGCGGGCCTGAATCCTGGCCCATGTAGGGTTTCTAGTCGTATTCAGGCCGTGGAGGCCCAGTAGGTGGCATTTTTTTGGTTTTTTCTTTTTTATTTCTACATTTTTTTGGTTTTTTAATTTTTTATTTCTACTTAAAACTAAATACTTACAGTTTTTTAGTGATTTCTTTTTGCTTTTAGGTCACAAAAATTATAAACTTTCTGTTAGTGCCATTAGTTTTAAATTTTGAATAGTTTAAATTTGAATTTTTAAAAATTTGTGTGAATCACTAGTTTATGAATAACTTTACTATGAAAATAGAATTTTTTTCTATTTATTTTTTATTTATACTTACAACTAAATACCTATAGTTTTTTAGTGATTTCTTTTTGATTTTAGGTCACAAAAATTATAAACTTTCTGTTAGTGCCATTAGTTTTAAATTTTGAATAGTTTAAATTTGAATTTTTAAAAATTTTGTGAATCACTAGTTCATGAATAACTTTACTATAAAAATAGAATTTTTTCTTCTTCGCTAT
>NC_041382.1:741271027-741319130 GCF_002162155.2 Triticum dicoccoides | reverse complement strand
TGGTCCCGGTTGGTGGCACCAACCGGGACTAAAGGGGGGCATTGGTCACGGTTGGTTCCACGAACCGGGACCAATGCCGCCTTTAGTCCCGGTTGGTGCTACCAACCAGGACCAATGGCCTTTGCTGCCCCGCGCCCAAAAGTTTAGTCCCACATCGCTAGCTGAAGGGCGCCGGCACTGGTTTATAAGCGCTGTTGTGCCTCCCCATTCGAGCTCCTCTCTAATGCAGGCTTTCGGGCCTAAACTTGTTACTGCCTGTGGACCTATTGGGCCTCTGCGGGCCTGAATCCTGGCCCATGTAGGGTTTCTAGTCGTATTCAGGCCGTGGAGGCCCAGTAGGTGGCATTTTTTTGGTTTTTTCTTTTTTATTCTACATTTTTTTGGTTTTTTATTTTTTTTATTTCTACTTAAAACTAAATACTTACAGTTTTTTAGTGATTTCTTTTTGCTTTTAGGTCACAAAAATTATAAACTTTCTGTTAGTGCCATTAGTTTTAAATTTTGAATAGTTTAAATTTGAATTTTTTAAAATTTGTGTGAATCACTAGTTTATGAATAACTTTACTATAAAAATAGAATTTTTTTTCTTCTTTGCTATTTATTTTTTATTTATACTTACAATTAAATACTTATAGTTTGATTTTAGGTCACAAAAATTATATTCTTTTTGCTATTGAAGAATATTATAGTTTTATTTTAGTTGATCATAACATAATATTTTAATTGATTGTTTTTATTTTCATAAAAGTTTTGTAGTTCATTCTGTTTGCTATTAATTCATTCTTTGAGCTAAATGACTCCGAAATTGGAAAGCATATCAAAATGAAGTCTGAAAAGGTTGAAAGTTGGCATGGTATCATCATTTCACCCACATAGCATGTTCCAAAAAGTAGAGAGGGTTATGACAAAAACTTGATGCACTTCGTGTACAAAATGGACAATCACTTTCGAAGTATCAAGGTTTCGAACCATAAGACATGAAAGCATTTCAAATGAACTCTGAAAAAGTTGAAAGTTGGGATGGTATCATAATGTCACCCACATAGCATGTGCATGTACAAAACGGACAATGGTAGCATGTTCGTCTGTTACAAATTTGGCATGGTATCATCATAATAGTTGCGGGAGAAAGTCTTCACTTTTTCTTCGCTTGTGTCATTTGCTTATTGCGCCGTAACCATGGATAATCTTCATTGTTTATCGGGATGCTTGGGTCAGCCTTGACATTGAAGGGAGGAATTTCATGAAACTTTTCATAATCTTCAGACATGTTTGTCTTGCCGTCCACTCCCAGGATGTCCCTTTTTCCTGAAAGAACTATTTTGCGCTTTGGCTCATCATATGATGTATTCGCTTCCTTATCTTTTCTTTTTCTCAGTTTGGTAGACATGTCCTTCACATAGATAACCTGTGCCACATCATTGGCTAGGACGAACGGTTCGTCAGTGTACCCAAGATTTTTCAGATCCACTGTTGTCATTCCGTACTGTGAGTCTACCTGTACCCCGCCGCCTAACAGATTGACCCATTTGCACTTAAACAAAGGGACCTTAAAATCAGGTCCGTAGTCAAGTTCCCATATGTCCACTATGTAACCATAATATGTGTCCTTTCCGCTCTCGGTTGCTGCATCAAAGCGGACACTGCTGTTTTGGTTGGTGCTCTTTTGATCTTGGGCGATCGTGTAAAATGTATTCCCATTTATCTCGTATCCTTTGTAAGTCAATACAGTCAAAAATGGTCCCCTGGACAACAAGTACAACTCATCACAAACAGTGTTGTCACCTCTAAGACGTGTTTCCAACCAACTGCTGAAAGTCCTGATGTGTTCACATGTAATCCAGTCGTCGCACTGCTCCGGGTGTTTGGAGCGCAGACTGTTCTTGTGTTCATCGACATACGGGGTCACCAAGGTAGAGTTCTGTAGAACTGTGTAGTGTGCTTGAGACGAAGAATATCCATCCCTGCATATTATTGAGTCTCTTCCAAGAGTGCCTTTTCCAGTCAGTCTCCCCTCATACCACGATTTAGGGAGACCTATCTTGTTAAGGCCAGGAATGAAGTCAACACAAAACCCGATAACATCCTCTGTTTGATGGCCCATGGAGATGCTTCCTTCTGGCCTAGCGCGGTTACGGACATATTTCTTTAGGACTCCCATGAACCTCTCAAAGGGGCACATATTGTGTAGAAATACGGGCCCCAGGATGACAATCTCGTCGACTAGATGAACTAGGACGTGCGTCATGATATTGAAGAAGGATGGTGGGAACACCAGCTCGAAACTGACAAGACATTGCGCCACATCACTCCTTAGCCTTGGTATGATTTCTGGATCGATCACCTTCTGAGAGATTGCATTGAGGAATGCACATAGCTTCACAATGGCTAATCGGACGTTTTCCGGTAGAAGCCCCCTCAATGCAACCGGAAGCAGTTGCATCATAATCACGTGGCAGTCATGAGACTTTAGGTTCTGAAACTTTTTCTCTGGCATATTTATTATTCCCTTTATATTCGACGAGAAGCCAGTCGTGACCTTCATACTGAGCAGGCATTCAAAGAAGATTTCTTTCTCTTCTTTCGTAAGAGCGTAGCTGGCAGGACCTTTATACTGCTTCAGAGGCATGCCGTCTTTTTCTTGCAAACGTTGCAGGTCCTCTCGTGCCTCAGGTGTATCTTTTGTCTTCCCATACACACCCAAGAAGCCTAGCAGGTTCACGCAAAGGTTCTTCGTCACGTGCATCACGTCGATTGAGGAGCGGACCTCTAGGTCTTTCCAGTAGGGTAGGTCCCAAAATATAGATTTCTTCTTCCACATGGGTGCGTGTCCCTCAGTGTCATTCGGAACAGCTAGTCCACCGGGACCCTTTCCAAAGATTACGTAGTGTAAATCATGGACCATAGCAAGCACGTGATCACCGGTGCGCATGGCGGGCTTCTTCCGGTGATCTGCCTCACCTTTGAAATGCTTGCCTTTCTTTCGACATTGATGGTTGGTCGAAAGAAATCGACGATGGCCCAGGTACACATTCTTCCAGCATTTGTCCAGGTATATACTTTTAGTGTCATCTAAACAGTGCGTGCATGCGTGGTATCCTTTGTTTGTCTGTCCTGAAAGGTTACTGAGAGCGGGCCAATCGTTGATGGTCACGAACAGCAACGCCTTAAGGTTAAATTCCTCCTGTTTGTGCTCATCCCACGTACGTACACCGTTTCCATTCCACAACTGTAAAAGTTCTTCAACGAATGGCCTTAGGTACACATCAATTTCGTTGCCGGGTTGCTTAGGGCCTTGAATGAGAACTGGCATCATAATGAACTTCTGCTTCATGCACATCCAAGGAGGAAGGTTATACATACATAGAGTCACGGGCCAGGTGCTGTGATTGCTGCTCTGCTCCCCGAAAGGATTAATGCCATCCGCGCTTAAAGCAAACCATACATTCCTTGGGTCCTTTGCAAACTCATCCCAGTACTTTCTCTCGATTTTTCTCCACTGCGACCCGTCAGCGGGTGCTCTCAACTTCCCATCTTTCTTTCGGTTCTCACTGTGCCATCGCATTAACTTGGCATGCTCTTCATTTCTGAACAGACATTTCAACCGTGGTATTATAGGAGCATACCACATCACCTTCGCAGGAACCCTCTTCCTGAGGGGCTCGCTGTCAACATCACCAGGGTCATCTCGTCTGATCTTATACCGCAACGCACCGCATACCGGGCATGCGTTCAGATCCTTGTATGCACCGCGGTAGAGGATGTAGTCATTAGGGCATGCATGTACCTTCTCCACCTCCAATCCTAGAGGGCATACGACCTTCTTTGCTGCGTATGTACTGTCGGGCAATTCGTTATCCTTTGGAAGCTTCTTCTTCAATATTTTTAGTAGCTTCTCAAATCCTTTGTCAGCCACAGCATTCTCTGCCTTCCACTGCAGCAATTCCAGTACGGTACCGAGCTTTGTGTTGCCATCTTCGCCATTGGGGTATAACCCTTTTTTGTGATCCTCTAACATGCGATCGAACTTCAGCTTCTCCTTTTGACTAATGCATTGCGTCCTTGCATCGACAATGACCCGGCTGAGATCATCATCATCGGGCACATCGTCTGGTTCCTCTTGATCTTCAGCAGCTTCACCCGTGGAAGCATCATTGGGCACATCGTCTGGTTCCTCTTGATCTTCACTAGCTCCCCCCGTTGCAGCATCACCATATTCAGCGGGCACATAGTTGTCATCGTACTCTTCTTCTTCGCCGTCTTCCATCATAACCCCTATTTCTCCGTGCCTCGTCCAAACATTATAGTGTGGCATGAAACCCTTGTAAAGCAGGTGGGAGTGAAGGATTTTCCGGTTAGAGTAAGACCTTGTATTCCCACATTCAGTGCATGGACAACACATAAAACCATTCTGCTTGTTTGCCTCAGCCGCATCAAGAAACTCATGCACGCCCTTAATGTACTCGCGGGTGTGTCTGTCACCATACATCCATTGCCGGTTCATCTGCGTGCATTATATATAATTAAGTGTCCAAATTAATAGAAGTTCATCATCACATTAAAACCAAAGTGCATACATAGTTCTCATCTAACAACATATAGCTCTCCAGAGCATCTAATTAATTAAACCATACATTGAAACTATGTAAAACATTTCAATGCGAAAACAAATGCGATCATAATCGCAACCAAGGTAACAATTGATCCAACGGCATAATGATACCAAGCCTCGGTATGAATGGCATATTTTCTAATCTTTCTAATCTTCGAGCGCATTGCATCCATCTTGATCTTGTGATCATCGACGACATCCGCAACATGCAACTCCAATATCATCTTCTCCTCCTCAATTTTTTTTATTTTTTCCTTCAACAAATTGTTTTCTTCTTCAACTAAATTTAACCTCTCGACAATAGGGTCGGTTGGCATTTCCAATTCACATACATCCTAGATAAATAAAATCTATGTCACGTTGGTCGGCATAATGTTCATAAACAATAAATGAACCAATAGTTATAAAGATAATATACATACCAAATCCGAATCATAGACAGGATGAGGGCCGACGGGGGCGGATACCAAAACCATCGCACTATATAAGATGCAATAATAAATGTAAGAAAATGATACAAGTATCTATCTAAACATACAAGTAAGAATATTTTTCCTTTCAGAAAGAAGATAAGAACAAGAGGCTCACCACGGTGGTGTCGGTGATGAGATCGGCGCGGGTGATCGACGGCGGTGAAGACGGGGACGGGGCGTGACGGACCGCTAAATCTAGACAAATCTCAAGAAAAATGGAGCTTGGAGGTCGAGCTTCGAGAGGAGAAAGCTTAAGTAGTGTGGCTCGGGCATTCCATCGAACACCTCATGTGCATAGGAGGTGAGCTAGAGCACCACAAAGCCCTCTCCCCCTCGGCCAGAAAAAACAGAGCACTAAGCTCTGCTCTTGCACGAGGGGGTATATATAGGCACCTCATTGGTCCCGGTTGATGACATGAACCGGGACTAAAGGGAAGCCTTTGGTCCTGGTTCAAGCCACCAACCGGGACCAATGGTGGTGGGCCAGGAGCGAGGCCCATTGGTCCCGGTTCGTCCCACCAACCGGGACCAAAAGGTCCAAACGAACCGTGACCAATGGCCCACGTGGCCCGGCCGGCCCCCTAGGCTCACCAACCGGGACCAATGCCCACATTGGTCCCGGTTCTAGACTGAACCGGGACTAATGGGCTGAGCCGGCCTGGACCATAGCCCTGTTTTCTACTAGTGTGAAACTTGTTTTATCTTAGTTAGTCGTTCTTACCTTAGATCTGTACCTTCTTTATCACATAGGCGGTTTACCCTTGTAGAGAGTAATCTATTATATACCATTAGTCCCCTTGTAAACTGGCAATCCCTTTATCTCCGTTGTCATACTCCAGTTTAATAATATGTGTATACCTCTGTTTCCACTTATCGCTTTGTCATTCATAATTATATCAGCCTCAGGTTTACCAATTTCACATACTTGGATTCCTTTGTCCTGCTGTACCTTATACATCATCATGAATGAATTGTAAACCGACATTTCTTTCCAGCTTTTCACTTGCAATGGCCAAGCAGTTTTATTCCTGCAACTGGGCTCCCTCCCGGGTTACAGAGGAGCAACTGAATGGAATGGTCAAGATCGGAACCTTACCAAAGAAGAATGAGATCCAGCGGCGAGTTCCTGGGCCGGAAAATCCTCCCACCCCTAAGCAGGGTGAAGTAGTGGTGTTTGTTGATCACATAGGCCGTGGTTTTAAACCGCCCGGATCAAAGTTTTTTCGGGATGTGCTTGCCAGCTTTCAACTCCACTCTCAAGATATCGGACCCAACTCGGTATCCAATATATGCAACTTTCAAGTCTTCTGTGAAGTGTATCTACAAGAAGAACCAATTGTCGAGTTGTTCCAGGATTTCTTCCATCTGAACCGACGCATTGAATTTGTAGACGGACCCAATACTGAACTTGGGGGCATCTCCATTCAGAAAAGAAAAAAGGTTGAATTTCCTCATGCCAAGCTGCACAGTCACCCCAAAGAATGGAATCAAACTTGGTTTTACTGTAGAGACACCTCCCTGAAGATGAGAACCCTCTGCCAGGTTACCGTGCCCACCGGCTTGCCAATACTCATTGACTTCCACAACGACTAAGTGCCCAGGAATGGGCCCCATACGCACCTCAACTCGCCAAGCTGAGAGCCTTCTTGGCCAATGGTTTAACAGGTGTAGACTTCGTCCGTTGCTGGATATCCTGGAGTATCTTGCCGTTAAGTCGCCGCTCCAGCTTAATGTGCGAGTATACTGGTGAAGTAGAAGACTCCCAACGTCATATCAATATTCAGCTGACAGATGAAGAAGTCACTGAGTCTGTCAAGAAAATTTTGAATGAATCGGAAGTTGTCTGTCGCCAAACCGGATTAAACCCCTTTTACACGCAAAACAAACCGCCTGCTGTAAGTATTGTTCTTCCGCTTTACACTTAATATTTTTAGACTGTACAATCTTTGAATACCTTGTGCTTATTTTTAAACAGGGTGATGATCCGTTCTGGAAAAAGAAACCTCAAGAAAAAGCGGCAAAGCCTTCCCGTCCTAAAACAAAAGCCATCAAGAAAACCACAAAGAGGAAGGCACCTGAACGCATCAGTTTAGAGCTGGATGATGACCCAGATGAATCGGAAGTTGAGGTAGAACTTGATTCACTTGGTTCACTTTTCATGCATATCATTGATAATGATACTTATCAGGAGGACGTTGAGGGCAGCCAAGCTGATGATGCAGAGGTAATTATCCTTTCCTCCGGTTCAGACTCTCTGCCAACACAAAAAATCCGTCTAGCGGTCCGGAAAGTAAGCTTTTCTCATCCTCTTGCTCACTTGGATCCAACATTTATTTTGAAGAAATAGCAGCACGAGGCTCGCCGCACAACCCGACACAACGGTCAAAAGGTCACTTCGACTGGTTTAACGGACACCCCAGTTCGGAAACGCCGATCTAAGGTCTCACCCACTTCTGACACTTCTTATCCCAAGGCAGGCTATTTCCGACAACCTCTTAATCCGTCCGATTCGAATTATCAGGTGACACCTCCTTCATCCTCTGGCGAGTTAACAGCGACCCAACTCCCTCCTCTCAAAACCATAGCTGGGTAAGTACTTCACCCCCTTCTTTTGATGTTTCATACTTTATATGCTATGCTAACCTTTGCATCTTGTTTTGTGTAGAGCCAAAGCCAGACCCAGTAAAAAGGCTCGTGTGAATAATTCGCCCGAAGACCAGGTGGTTATTGAACCGAAGCAAACTGCTGAACCGGAGGGTCCAAATACGGAGGCCACATTTGATGAACCACCCCCTCAAGATCATAATACTGATGAACAAGCAGAAGTTGATACTGTTGTGCTAGATGATGAACCGACAAATCCAATCCGGACTGATGACAGACCTTCTAGTCAAGTGAGAACTACTGACACTCCATCAACTCCAGAAAAGGCTGCTAGAGACAAAGAAGGCGAGGTTATCATTACTGGTATTGGTCACACCTCTCCTGGCCATCCTGTTATTTTGGCAAAACATAGTGCCAAGGAAGAGCGTGTTGCTATGGAGAAAGGCAAATAGAGCACTGATGTATCCAGCTATGCCCATTTTAGTTCTCAAGAACTCCACTCTGGTTTCCTAAACCGTTTCCACTCAAACTGTGATTATGAAGCGGGTCTGGTGAATCTAATGAAGGAACGCTATGAGGTATTGACATACCTTTTCCTTTCTTAAGTCCAATTATAAATACCAACTCTAGTAGCCCCCAAGGGCCGGTTTATGATAGCAATCATAAATTGGGACTTTGTAATATCTCAATCATTGCATGCTTATCCTCCATATGTCAGGTAATCATGTGAAATAAACCGGTACTTAATTGTTGTATTCCTGTAGTTTTCATCTATGTAGCCCCCAAGGGTCGGTTTATCTTTCCAAGGTAAACTGGGTCTTGAATCAATGCTTCAACTTTGAACAGATGTACATTAGCCCCCAAGTGTCAAGGATAATGCGTGCATTGTACTTGGGACTTTGCAAAAATTTCTGATGATAGAGCCAATAGGCATTAGCCCCCAAGTACAAAGTGCATAACTTGTTATACGCTTGGTACTTCAAATATACATAGCCCATGGATGATATATCTTGCCTTTGCAGGCCGAGCTGAGTAAAAGGGATGCTCAAACCGCTGACCTTCAGGAGAACGTCCAATCTCAGCAAGCAGAGGCTTCCAAGGCCAAGGAAGAATTGACAAATGCCTTAGCAGCCATGGAGAAACTGAAAGAAACCTTTAACAAAGAGCGTGCAGACTGGGAGACAGAAAAGGCCGGTTTAACAAAGAAGGATGAAGATGCAGTGGCAGCCCTGAAGCCGCTGGTTGAAGAACTGACCGACTTAAACCAGCAGATTAATGCCATGACCTCTGCTGTATTTGGTGAGTCTTCATATGAAGTTTTTCCAATTCATAATATCTTATCCATAGCCGGTTTACTGATGTTTTACCATGACAGGGACCCGCATTACTCATCTAGGCTCCAACATGCGGATGAAGCTTAAAGCAGCCTATACTTTGATAGAACAGTTGTATTCTGGATCCCAGCGGGCAATTTGCACGGTAGCTTATAACAAGCCTCCTCCAACACTGATAAAAGAAACCATCGAAAAGCTGGTCATGCTGCCTGCCTGGTTGTTTGAACTGAAGAGATCAGCCGCAAGGTCAGGTGCACTGACCGCGCTAATCCGAGCCAAGGCGTGGATCCCAGATCTAGAACTGGCAGACATCATCAAAGGCTATCCTGGTGTGAAGGAAAACGGTTCAGATTTCAATAATGATGATCTCCGAAGGCTGACAAAGGAGACGCGGCCTATAGCAAGCAAATTGGCGGATGGCACAAATCTATCTCATTTTCAACCGGTTTATGATGTTGACGGGAAAAGATAGCCCGCACTGATTCATAATGTAGAAGATCTTGTTCCGCTAATCCGTAATCATACTTACGCTCCTGACATTGACCCTTCCAACATTATTCATGAAGAAGCCATTTTTCAAGCCTTAACTGGAATCGATTGGTCAACGATTGATTTCCATCGACTGGGTAGGGATGAGGAGAATGCGACCGGTCAAGATGACCCTCAATCTTCAAATTGTCCACATGAGGAATCATAAACCAGAGGCCGGTTTATCAGTTGCAGTCTACCACTCTTATTAAAACAATTATTCAATTTGGGCTTGTTTGAAGCGCCTTGTAATAGGATAGCGTGAACACTTTATCTGTCATGCCATCGAGCATGTTTGTTTTGCTTGTTACTGAGAACTAGCCATGCCTTTGGGAGCTATTATATGCATAGTCCATTATGACTTTTGTTTCTGCATATAAAAAATTGAAAGTGTCCTAGTGGTTTACCACTGGACGGGTCATGATGCCCAAAAAATATATACATAACTTGGATAGAGAACCAAGATCGCAATAACCAGATATAAAATAGATGATACCTGTGATATATCTCGTTGGCTGACCAACTGTTGCTATAGTAAGGGTGAAAACACCAATCTGAAGTATTGATGACTCCTTTCCCTCTTGATGGTTCATATAAAAACCATACCAGGGTATGATAACCACCGGTTTGTTTGTATAATGCTGGTGACATCTAGTCAAAACAAGACTGGAGCAACTTACTGCCGGTTTAAAACTGATCATGTACTGACAACTGAGCATTGAAAGCCACGCCGGGTTGTAATAAACACTGGTTTATCAGAAAATATTCATAAATCCCTTATCAAAAGATGTTTAAAAATGGCAAATCTGAAAGAAATATGCAAGGCTTTTCATGGGCTGTCAGGCCCTAAATCGAGGCTTTTCATGGGCTGCTAGGCCGCTGAGTTAAACCATTTTGCAAAGCCTTTTAAGATGGACCTCAATCTTTAACCAATCACCATTTTAACTTTGAGAAGTTCAGGGTCTATGAGATTGACTTGTCAAAAGTTCGATGGGTCATACCAGGTTTACCTGGACGGAGTGGCTTACTTAAAAAGGCAGGATAACCCAGGGCTTTAGGTGAATACACCTGGCTTCCAAGCCTGGCTTGATAGCCTATTACAAGGGTGCAAGCTCGTTGTTCTTTGAGAAGCAAGGAGCCCCCAAGTAATATTTGAGCTATGCTCAGTGGTTACCTATGTTTGAGTTGTGCTTTATGCAACAGACTCTCTTTGGTTCCACATAATTTCCTTTTGGCTTTAAGCCTATCAAAAGGTGTGGCTATGGTGAAAATACAACCAAGCCCCCAAGTGATTTCCCTTTTTGGTTTTAAACCGATCAAGAGGTGTAGCTATGGTTCAAATACGACCAAGCCCCCTAGTGACTTCCTTTATATCTGTGTGGCTTTATAGGTCGGTTTAATAGAACTCCGCTTTGTAAGTAGAATCCCCCATGTAACCACACATGATGTAAAAAAGAACAGAGACCCCGCTTTAGCTGAGGCTCTGGTTTATTATATAATATATACATTGTCATAAGTATGTACATAAGAAGAGCCTGTGGCTCAAGTATAGTAAGGCCGAAGAAGAGCTATATTCCATGGCCGCTGGGTCTCCTCCTCCGATTTATGTGAGTCTTTGTGCTCTCGAACATTGATAAGGTAGTATGACCCGTTGTGCAGGTTTTTGCTGACCACAAAAGGTCCTTCCCAAGGAGGGGATAATTTGTGCATATTAGTCTGATCCTAGATGAGCCGGAGCACCAGATCACCCTCTTGAAAAGTTTTGGTCTTAACCCGGCGGCTGTGATAACGTCAGAGATCTTGTTGATAAATCGCCGACCGCGCCGCTACGAGATCACGCTCCTCACCTATCAGGTCCAGTGAGTCCTGGCATGCCTTCTCATTGTCCACTTCAACATAAGCCCCCACACGGGGCGAGTCATGACGGATGTCACTAGGGAGAACCGCATTTGCTCCATAAACCATAAAGAAAGGCGTGTAACCCGTAGATCTGTTTGGTGTGGTGTTGATACTCCATAGCACAGAAGGTAGCTCATCCACCCAACAACCCGGCGTCCACTTTAAAGGAACCATAAGCCAGGGTTTGATACATCTCAAAATTTCTTGATTTGCCCTCTCTACTTGACCATTAGACTGGGGGTGAGCCACTGACGCTACATCAAGCCGGATGTGCTCATGTTCACAAAATTCCTCCATAGCACCTTTGGACAGATTAGTACCATTACCAGTTATAATGCTGTGTGGAAAACCAAACCGGAATATCACCTTTTTAATGAATTGAACCGCCGTGGCTGCATCACACTTACTGACTGGCTCTGCCTCTACCCATTTGGTAAACTTGTCAACCGCCACCAATAGGTGGGTCTTTTTGTCCTTGGATCTCTTAAAGGGTCCAACCATATCGAGCCCCCAAGTTGCAAACGGCCAAGTGATTGGAATCATTCTCAACTCCTGGGCTGGAACATGGACGCGGCGTGCAAACTTCTGACAACCGTCACACCTCTTTACTAAATTCTCAGCATCAGCATGAGCCGTCAACCAATAGAAGCCGTGACGAAAAGCCTTAGCCACCAAGGATTTTGAACCGGCGTGGTGACCACAATCTCCTTCGTGGATTTCTCGCAAAATCTCACAACCCTCTTAAGGAGACACACAACGCTGGATTGATCTAGTGATGTTGTAACGATGTAACTCCCCATTGATAATGGTCATTGACTTGGATCGCCGGATTATCTGTCGGGCCAAGGTTTCATCCTCCAGTAACTTGCCCCGGTTCATGTAAGCCAGGTACGGGTCTGTCCAATCCGGTATAACATGCAAAGCCGCCACCAACTGGGCCTCCGGGTCAGGGATAGCCAACTCCTCCTTTGTGGGTATCTTGACTGACGGATTATGAAGTACGTCGAGGAAGACATCAGGTGGCACCGGTTTACGCTGAGAGCCTAGATGACTTAAAGCGTCCGCCGCTTCATTCTTTCGCCGGTCTATATGGTCAACTTGATAACCTTTGAAATGACCAGCCACTATGTCCACCTCCCGTCGATATGCAGCCATGAGTGGATCCTTAGAATCCCAAGTGGCAGATACCTGTGGAGCCACTAGGTCCGAGTCACCGAAGCACTTAACCCGGCTTAAGTTCATCTCCTTAGCCATCCGAAGACCGTGGAGTAAGGCCTCATACTCAGCCGCATTGTTAGTACAAGGGAACATCAAGCGGAGAACATAACAAAACTTGTCCCCTCGTGGGGAAGTTAATATGACTCCAGCCCCCGAGCCCTCCAATTTCCTGGACCCATCAAAGTGAATAGTCCAATAAGTGTTGTCTGGCTTTTCCTATGGTGCCTGCAACTCTGTCCAATCATTGATGAAGTCCACGAGTGCTTGAGATTTGATCATTGTGCGAGGTGTATATTTGAGCCCGTGAGGTCCAAGCTCAATAGCCCACTTGGCAATCGGGCCAGTTGCTTCTCTGTTTTGAATGATATCTTCCAGATGGGCTGAACTGACCACTGTGATAGGATGACCCTGAAAATAATGCTTGAGCTTCTGGCTCGCCATAAAAACCCCATACACCAGCTTCTGCCAATGCGGATACCTCTGCTTCGATTCGATAAGCACCTCACTGATCTAATAAACCGGCCGTTGAACCGGATACTCCTTCCCAGCCTCCTTGCGCTCCACAACAATAGCCACACTAACAGCCTGGGCATTAGCAGCCACATATAGCAATAAGGGCTCTTTATCGACCGGAGCCACAAGGACTGGCGGTTCAGCTAACTGTCTCTTCAAATCCTCAAACGCTTTATCAGCTAAATCGCTCCAGACAAAGTCATCCATTTTCTTTAGCATCTGATATAAAGGGATAGCCTTCTCCCCAAGACGACTGATAAACCAACTCAAAGCCGCAATCCGTCCTGCCAGACGCTGAACGTCATTGATACATGTCGGTTTAGCCAGAGAGGTGATAGTTGTGATCTTCTAGGGATTAGCCTCGATGCCCCAGTTAGATTCCAAAAAACCCAAGAGCTTGCATGTCGGAACACCAAGGACACATTTGTCCGGATTAAGCATCATCTTATAAACCCGGAGGTTATCAAAGGTTTCCTTCAAGTCATCTATCAATGTTTCCTCCTTCCTAGATTTCACCACAATGTCATCCACATATGCATGAACATTGCGCCCAATCTTCTTATGAAGACAATTTTGAACACAGCGTTGATAAGTCGCCTGGGCACTCTTGAGCCCAAAAGGCATAGATACATAGCAGATGGCTCCAAAGGGAGTTATGAAAGCTGTCTTCTCCTGGTCCTTACCTGCCATTTTGATCTGATGATAATCAGAATAAGCATCCAGAAAACACAAACGGTCACAACCTGCCGTAGCATCAATAATCTGATCAATACGAGGGAGGGCAAAGGGATCAGCGGGACAAGGCTTATTCAAGTCTGTGTAGTCCACACACATACTGCTGGGGAACGTAGTAATTTCAAAATTTTCCTACGCACATGCAAGATCATGGTGATGCATAGCAACGAGAGGGGAGAGTGTAGTCTACGTACCCTCGTAGACCGATAGCGGAAGTGTTATGACAACGCAGTTGATGTAGTCGTACGTCTTCACGGCCCGACCGATGAAGCACCGAAACTACGGCACCTCCGAGTTTTAGCACACGTTCACCTCGATGACTATCCCCGGACTCCGATCCAGCAAAGTGTCGGGGAAGAGTTCCGTCAGCACGACGGCGTGGTGACGATCTTGATGTTCTACCGTCGTAGGGCTTCGCCTAAGCACCACTACAATATTATCGAGGAGTATGGTGGAAGGGGGCACCGCACACGGCTAAGAAAACGATCACAAGGATCAACTTGTGTGTCTATGGGGTGCCCCTTGGCCACGTATATAAAGGAGTGGAGGAGGGGGGAGAGGGCCGGCCCCTATGGCGCGCCCTGGAGGAGTCCTACTCCCACCGGGAGTAGGATTCCCCCCCTTCCAAGTAGTAGGAGTAGGAGTCAAGGCAAGGGAAGGGAGAAGAGAAGGAAGGAGGGGGCGCAGCCCCTCCCCCTAGTCCAATTCGGACTAGGCCTTGGGGGGGCGCCCAACCTCTCCTCTCACTTTCCCCTAAAGCCCAATAAGGCCCATATACTCCCCGGTGAATTCCCGTAACTCTCCGGTACTACGGAAAATACCCGAATCACTCGGAACCTTTCCGATGTCCGAATATAGTAGTCCAATATATCGATCTTTACGTCTCGACCATTTCGAGACTCCTCCTCATGTCCCCGATCTCATCCAGGACTCCGAACTCCTTAGGTACATCAAAACTCATAAACTCATAATATAACTGTCATCGAAACCTTAAGCGTGCGGACCCTACGGGTTTGAGAACAATGTAGACATGACCGAGACACGTCTCCGGTCAATAACCAATAGCAGAACCTGGATGCTCATATTGGCTCCCACATATTCTACGAAGATCTTTATCGGTCAGACCGCATAACAACATACGTTGTTCCCTTTGTCATCGGTATGTTACTTGCCCGAGATTCGATCGTCCGTATCTCAATACCTAGTTCAATCTCATTACCGGCAAGTCTCTTTACTCGTTTCATAATACATCATCTTGCAACTAACTCATTAGTTGCAATGCTTGCAAGGCTTATGTGATGTGCATTACTGAGAGGGACCAGAGATACCTCTCCGTCAATCGGAGTGACAAATCCTAATCTCGAAATACGCCAACCCAACATGTACCTTTGGAGACACCTGTAGAGCTCCTTTATAATCACCCAGTTACGTTGTGACGTTTGGTAGCACACAAAGTGTTCCTCCGGCAAACGGGAGTTGCATAATCTCATAGTCATAGGAATATGTATAAGTCATGAAGAAAGCAATAGCAACATACTAAACGATCGGGTGCTAAGCTAATGGAATGGGTCATGTGAATCACATCATTCTCCTAATGATGTGATCCCATTAATCAAATGACAACACATGTCTATGGTTAGGAAACGTAACCATCTTTGATTAATGAGCTAGTCAAGTAGAGGCATACTAGTGACACTTTGTCTATGTATTCACACATGTATTATGTTTCTGGTTAATACAATTCTAGCATGAATAATAAACATTTATCATGAAATAAGGAAATAAATAATAAATTTATTATTGCCTCTAGGGCATATTTCCTTCAGTCTCCCACTTGCACTAGAGTCAATAATCTAGTTCACATTGCCATGTGATTTAACATCAATAGTTCACATCACCATGTGATTAACACCCATAGTTCACATCGACATGTGACCAACACCCAAAGGGTTTACTAGAGTTATTAATCTAGTTCACATCGCTATGTGATTAACACCCAAAGAGTACTAAGGTGTGATCATGTTTTGCTTGTGAGAGAAGTTTAGTCAACGGGTCTGCCACATTCAGATCCGTAAGTATTTTGCAAATTTCTATGTCAACAATGCTATGCATGGAGCTACTCTAGCTAATTGCTCCCACTTTCAATATGTATCCAGATTGAGACTTAGAGTCATCTGGATCAGTGTCAAAACTTGCATCGACGTAACCCTTTACGATGAACCTTTTGTCACTTCCATAATCGAGAAACATATCCTTATTCCACTAAGGATAATTTTGACCAATGTCCAGTGATCTACTCCTAGATCACTATTGTACTCCCTTGCCAAACTTAGGGCAGGGTATACAATAGGTCTGGTACACAGCATGGCATACTTTATAGAACCTATGGCTGAGGCATAGGAAATGACTTTCATTCTCTCTATATCTTCTGCCGTGGTCGGGTTTTGATTCTTACTCAACTTCACACCTTTGTAACACAGGCAAGAACTCCTTCTTTGACTGTTCCATTTTGAAATACTTCAAAATCTTTTCAAGGTATGTACTCATTGAAAAAACTTATCAAGCGTCTTGATCTATCTCTATAGATCTTGATGCTCAATATGTAAGCAGCTTCACCGAGGTTTTTCTTTGAAAAACTCCTTTCAAACACTTCTTTATGCTTTACAGAATAATTCTACATTATTTCCGATCAACAATATGTCACTCACATATACTTATCAGAAATGATGTAGTGCTCCCACTCACTTTCTTGTAAATACAGGCTTCACCACAAGTCTGTATAAAACTATATGCTTTGATCAACTCACCAAAGCGTATATTCCAACTCCGAGATGCTTGTACTAGTCCATAGATGGATCGCTGGAGCTTGCACATTTTGTTAACACCTTTAGGATTGACAAAACCTTCTGGTTGCATCATATACAACTCTTCTTTAAGAAATCCATTAAGGATTGCAGTTTTGTTATCCATTTGCCAGATTTCATAAAATGCGGCAATTGCTAACATGATTCGGACAGACTTTAAGCATCGATACGAGTGAGAAAATCTCATCGTAGTCAACACCTTGAACTTTGTCAAAAACCTTTTTCGACAAGTCTAGCTTTGTAGATAGTAACACTACTATCAGCGTCCGTCTTCCTCTTGAAGATCCATTTAATCTCAATGGCTTGCTGATCATCGGCCAAGTCAACCAAAGTCCATACTTTGTTCTCATACATGGATCCCATCTCAGATTTCATGGCCTCAAGCCATTTTGCGGAATCTGGGCTCATCATCGCTTCCTCATAGTTCGTAGGCTCATCATGATCTAGTAGCATGACTTCCAGAACAGGATTACCATACCACTCTGGTTCGGATCTTACTCTGGTTGATCTACGAGGTTCGGTAGTAACTTGTTCTGAAGTTTCATGATCATCATCATTAGCTTCCTCACTAATTGGTGTAGGTGTCACAGAAACCGGTTTCTATGATGTACTACTTTCCAATAAGGGAGCATGTACAGTTACCTCATCAAGTTCTACTTTCCTCCCACTCACTTCTTTCAAGAGAAACTCCTTCTCTAGAAAGGATCCATTCTTAGCAACGAATGTCTTACCTTCGGATCTGTGATAGAAGGTGTACCCAACTGTCTTCTTTGGGTATCCTATGAAGACATATTTCTCCGATTTGGGTTTGAGCTTATCAGGATGAAACTTTTTCTTATAAGCATTGCAACCCCAAACTTTAAGAAACAACAACTTTGGTTTCTTTCCAAACCATAGTTCAGATTGTGTCGTCTCAACGGACTTAGATGGTGCCCTTTTAAACGTGAATGCAGCTGTCTTTAACGCATAACCCCAAAACGATGTTGGTAAATCTGTAAGAAACATCATAGATTGCACTATATCCAATAAAGTATGGCTATGACGTTCGAACACACCATTATGCTGTGGTGTTCCAGGTGGCATGAATTTGTGAAACTATTCCACATAGTTTTAATTGAAGACTAAACTCGTAACTCAAATATTTGTCTCCGCGATCAGATCGTAGAAACCTTATTTTTCTTGTTACGATGATTTTCCACTTCACTCTGAAATTCTTTGAACTTTTCAAATGTTTCAGACTTATGTTTCATCAAGTAGATATACCCATATCTGCTCAAATCATATGTGAAGGTCAGAAAATAATGATACCCTCCGCGAGCTTCAACACTCATCGGATCGCATACATCAGTATGTATTATTTCCAATAAGTCAGTTGCTCGCTCCATTGTTCCGGAGAACGGAGTCTTAGTCATCTTGCCCATGAGGCATGGTTCGCAAGCATCAAGTGATTCATAATCAAGTGATTCCAAAAGTCCATCAGTATGGAGTTTCTTCATGCGCTTTACACCAATATGACATAAACGGCAGTGCCACAAATAAGTTGCACTATCATTATTAACTTTGCATCTTTTGGTTTCAATATTATGAATATGTGTATAACTACGATCGAGATCCAACGAATCATTTTCATTGGGTGTGTAACCATATAAGGTTTTATTCATGTAAACAGAACAACAATTTATTGTCTTACTTAAATGAATGACCGTATTGCAATAAACATGATCAAATCATATTCATGCTCAATGCAAACACCAAATAACACTTATTTAGGTTCAACACTAATCCCGAAAGTATAGGGAGTGTGCGATGATGATCATATCAATCTTGGAACCACTTCCAACACACATCGTCACTTCACCCTTAACTAGTCTCTGTTCATTTTGCAACTCCCGTTTCGAGTTACTAATCTTAGCAACTGAACTAGTATCAAATACTGAGGGGTTGCTATAAACACTAGTAAAGTACACATCAATAACATGTATATCAAATATACTTATGTTCACTTTGCCATCCTTCTTATCCTCCAATCACTTGGGGTAGTTCCGCTTCCAGTGACCAGTCCCTTTGCAGTAGAAGCACTTAGTCTCAGGCTTAGGACCAGACTTGGGCTTCTTCACTTGAGAAGCAACTTGCTTGCTGTTTTTCTTGAAGTTCCCCTTTTTCCCTTTGCCCTTTTCTTGAAACTAGTGATCTTGTCAACCATCAACACTTGATGTTTTTCTCGATTTCTACCTTCATCGATTTCATCATCATGAAAAGCTCGGGAGTCGTTTTCGTCATCCCTTGCATACTATAGTTCATCACGAAAAGCTCGGGAGACTTCATATCTCTCAACTCGGGTATTTGCTTGAAATATTAACTTCAACTCCTGGAACATCTCATATGGTCCATGACATTCAAAAACATCTTTGAAGTCCCGATTCTAAGCCGTTAAGCATGGTGCACTAAACTATCAAGTAGTCATCATATTGAGCTAGCCAAACGTTCATAACGTCTGCATCTGCTCCTGCAATAGGTCCGTCACCTAGCGGTGCATCAAGGACATAATTATTCTGTGCAGCAATGAGGATAAACCTCAGATCATGGATCCAATCCGCATCTTTGCTACTAACATCTTTCAACACAATTTTCTCTAGGAACATATCAAAATAAACACAGGGAAGCAACAACGCGAGCTATTGATCTACAACATAATTTGCAAAATACTACCAGGACCATGTTCATGATAAATTTAAGTTCAATTAATAATATTACTTAAGAACTCCCACTTAGATAGACATCCCTCTAATCCTCTAAGTGATCACGTGATCCAAATAAACTAAACCATGTCCGATCATCACGTGAGATGGAGTAGTTTCATTGGTGAACATCACTATGTTGATCATATCTACTATATGATACACGCTCGACCTTTCGGTCTCCGTGTTCCGAGGCCATATCTGTATATGCTTGGCTCGTCAAGTATAACCTGAGTATTCCGCGTGTGCAACTGCTTTGCACCCGTTGTATTTGAACGTAGAGCCTATCACACCCGATCATCACGTGGTGTCTCGGCACGAAGAACTTTCGCAACGGTGCATACTCAGGGAGAACACTTCTTGATAATTAGTGAGAGATCATTTTAAAATGCTACCGTCAATCAAAGCAAAATAAGATGTATAAAAGATAAACATCACATGCAATCAAAATATGTGACATGATATGGCCATCATCATCTTGCGCCTTTGATCTCCATCTCCAAAGTACTGTCATGATCTCTATCGTCACCGGCATGACACCATGATCTCCATCATCTTGATCTATATCAATGTGTCGTCATGTGGTCGTCTCGCCAACAATTGCTCTTGCAACTATTGCTATCGCATAGCGATAAAGTAAAGCAATTATTGGGTGCTTGCATCTTATGCAATAGAGAGACAACCATAAGGATTATGCCAGTTGCCGATAACTTCAACAAAACATGATGATCTCATACAACAACTTATATCTCATCACGTCTTGACCATATCACATCACAACATGCCCTGCAAAAACAAGTTAGACGTCCTCTACTTTGTTGTTGCAAGTTTTACGTGGCTGCTACGGGCTGAGCAAGAACCGTTCCTACCTACGCATAAAAACCACAATGATAGTTTGTCAAGTTGGTGTTGTTTTAACCTTCGCAAGGACCGGGCGTAGCCACACTTGGTTCAACTAAAGTTGGAGAAACTGACACCCGCCAGCCACCTGTGTGCAAAGCACGTCAGTAGAACCAGTCTCGCGTAAGCGTACGCGTAATGTCGGTCGGGGCCGCTTCATCTAACAATACCGCTGAACCAAAGTGTGACATGCTGGTAAGCAGTATGACTTATATCGCCCACAACTCACTTGTGTTCTACTCGTGCATAACATCAACGCATAAAACCTAGGCTCGGATGCCACTGCTGGGGAACGTAGTAATTTCAAAATTTTCCTACGCACACACAAGATCATGGTGATGCATAGCAACGAGAGAGGAGAGTGTAGTCTACGTACCCTCATAGACCGACAGCGTAAGCGTTATGACAAGGGGTTGATGTAGTCGTACGTCTTCACGGCCCGACCGATCCGAAACTACGGCACCTCCGAGTTTTAGCACACGTTCACCTTGATGACAATCCCCGGACTCCGATCCAGCAAAGTGTCGGGGAAGAGTTCCGTCAGCACGACGGCGTGGTGACGATCTTGATGTTCTACCATCATAGGGCTTCACCTAAGCACCGCTACAATATTATCGAGGAGTATGATGGAAGGGGGCACCGCACACGGCTAAGAAAACAATCACGAGGATCAACTTGTGTGTCTATGGGGTTCCCCTTGGCCACGTATATAAAGGAGTGGAGGAGGGGGGGAGAGGGCTGGCCCCTATGGCGCGCCCTGGAGGAGTCCTACTCCCACCGGGAGTAGGATCCCCCCCCCCTTCCAAGTAGTAGGAGTAGGAGTCAAGGCAAGGGAAGGGAGAAGAGAAGGAAGGAGGGGGCGCAACCCCTCACCCTAGTCCAATTCGGACTAGGCCTTGGGGGGGCGCCCAACCTCTCCTCTCTCTTTCCCCTAAAGCCCAATAAGGCCCATATACTCCCCGGCGAATTTTCGTAACTCTCCGGTACTCCAAAAAATACCCGAATCACTCGGAACCTTTCCGATGTCCGAATATAGTCGTCCAATATATCGATCTTTACGTCTCGACCATTTCGAGACTCCTCGTCATGTCCCTGATCTCATCCGGGACTCCGAACTCCTTCGGTACATCAAAACTCATAAACTCATAATATAACTGCTATCGAAACCTTAAGCGTGCGGACCCTACGGGTTCGAGAACAATGTAGACAAGACCGAGACACGTCTCCGGTTAATAACCAATAGCGGGACCTGGATGCTCATATTGGCTCCCACATATTCTATGAAGATCTTTATCGGTCAGACCGCATAACAACATACGTTGTTCCCTTTGTCATCGGTATGTTACTTGCCCGAGATTCGATCGTCGGTATCTCAGTACCTAGTTCAATCTCGTTACCGGCAAGTCTCTTTACTCGTTTCATAATACATCATCTCGCAACTAACTCATTAGTTGCAATGCTTGCAAGGCTTATGTGATGTGCATTACCGAGAGGGCCCAGAGATACCTCTCCGTCAATCTGAGTGACAAATCCTAATCTCGAAATATGCCAACCCAACATGTACCTTTGGAGACACCTATAGAGATCCTTTATAATCACCCAGTTACGTTGTGACGTTTGGTAGCACACAAAGTGTTCCTCCGGCAAACGGGAGTTGCATAATCTCATAGTCATAGGAACATGTATAAGTCATGAAGAAAGCAATAGAAACATACTAAATGATCGAGTGCTAAGCTAATGGAATGGGTCATGTCAATCACATCATTCTCCTAATGATGTGATCTCGTTAATCAAATGACAACACATGTCTATGGTTAGGAAACGTAACCATCTTTGATTAACGAGCTAGTCAAGTAGAGGCATACTAGTGACACTTTGTTTGTCTATGTATTCACACATGTATTATGTTTCCGGTTAATACAATTCTAGCATGAATAATAAACATTTATCATGAAATAAGGAAATAAATAATAACTTTATTATTGCCTCTAGGGCATATTTCCTTCACATACGCCAAGTGTCGTTTTTCTTAAGAACCAGCACCGGATTAGCCAACCACTCCGGGTGAAAGACTTCCACGATAAACCCTGCGGCCAACAGCCGAGCTACCTCTTCAAATAGCCTTATGCCTTTCTTCGTTGAAGCGGCGGAGAAACTGCCTGACCGGTTTAAACTGAGGATCTATATTAAGTGTGTGCTCAGCGAGTTCCCTTGGTACACCTGGCATATCAGAAGGCTTCCATGCAAAGATGTCCCGGTTCGCATGGATGAACTCGATGAGCGCGCTTCCTATTTGGGATCCAGGTTAGCGCTGATGCTGAACTGCTTGGATGAATCGCCAGGAACAAAATCAACCATCTTAGTGTCTGTAGCCGATTTAAACTTCAACGCCAGATCATGCTCCGTAGTTGGTTTTTTCAAAGAAGTCATGTCTATCGGATGAACATTGTCTTTATAAAACTTCAGCTCCTCTGTGGCACAAACCGACTCAGCATAAGCCGCATCACCCTCTTCACATTCCAAAGCAATCTTCCTGCTCCCATGTACTGTGATGGTCCCCTTATGACCCGACATATTAAGATGTAGATAAACATAAGACGGCCTCGCCATGAACTTGGCATAAGCCGGTCATCCGAACAGGGCGTGATACGGACTCTTGATTTTCACCACCTCAAAAGTCAACGTTTCTGACCTTGAGTCATGATAATCTCCAAAAGCTACCTCCAGGGCTATCTTGCCCACCGGATACGCAGACTTACCAGGCACCACACCATGAAAAACGGTGTTCGACGGTTTAAGATTTTTATCTATCAATCCCATATGGCGGAAGGTATCATAGTAAAGGATATTGATACTGCTTCCCCCGTCCATCAGCACCTTGGTGAACTTATACCCCGCAACTTGAGGTGCCACCACTAAGGCCAGATGAACCGGATTATCAACCCGGGGTGGGTGATCCTCTCGACTCCATAAAATTGGTTGTTCATACCAGCGTAAATACTGAGGCACTGTCGGTTCAACCGAGTTCACGACCCTTTTGTGAAGCTTCTGATCAAGCTTGCACAAGCTAGTAGTGAAGACATGACTGCCCACCATTCAATTGCTTCGGATTGCTCTTATAGCCCGACTGCTGCTGCTGTTGATTCCCCTGATGATTATAACCTCCCTGGCTGCCCTGATTACCTTGATTGCCATGTACGGTCTGATGGCCTTGGAATCCTGAACCGGAGCTGCCGCCTGCGTAACCCGGCCCATGAAAACCACCTCCTGAACCGCCGGGCGGGCCATTATTGTATTGAAACATATTGGAATTTTTGAACTCTCAAATGATGAAGCAATCCTTCCAAAGATGCGAAGATGGCTTCTCCTTCGATCCATGCTTTGGACAAGGCTAATTTAACAGGCGCTCCAAATTGGGGCCTGACCCTCCGCCCCTCTGGGGCGGTTTGCCCTTACGACGCTGACCGTTATCCTGAGCATTGATCTTAGCCACAAAGTACAAACTATTCTCTGCCTTGTGTTTACCATTATTCCCATGACCTGCCGGATTGTGTTGCTCCCCCTTGGTATTGCCGTTTTTTCCCTTTCCCCGGTTTTTATCCTCAGACTCAGGGTCTTTGGTACTATCTGAATCGGCATATTTCACCAAAGCAGCCATAAGGGTTGACATGTCATTGTAGTGACGTTTGAGCCTTCTGATACATCTCCAACGTATCTATAATTTTTGATTGCTCCATGCTATATTATCTATTGTTTTGAATGTTTATGGGCTTTATTATACACTTTTATATCATTTTTGGGACTAACCTATTAACCCAGAGCCCAGTGTCAGTTTCTGTTTTTACCCTGTTTTAGGGTTTCGAAGAAAAGGAAAATCAAACGGAGTCCAATTGACCTGAAACTTCACGGGACTCATTTTTGGAAGGAAAGAAGCCCAGAAGACTTGGAGTGCACGTTGGGGGATCTGCGAGGAGGTCACGAGGCAGGGGCGCGCCCACCCCCTGGGTGCGCCCTCCACCCTCGTGAGCCCCTCGTGGCCCCCCTGACGTACTTCTTCCGCCTATATATCTCCATATACCCTAAAAACATCCGAGAGCACAATAGATCGGGAGTTCCGCCGCCAGAAGCCTCCGTAGCCACCGAAAGCCAATCTAGACCTGTTCCGGCACCCTGCCGGAGGGGGCAATCCCTCTCCGGTGGCCATCTTCATCATCCCGGTGCTCTCCATGACGAGGAGGGAGTAGTTCTCCCTCGGGTCTGAGGGTATGTACTAGTAGCTATATGTTTGATCTCTCTCTCTCTCCCGTGTTCTTGATTTGGCACGATCTTGATGTATCGCGAGCTTTGCTATTATAGTTAGATCTTATGTTTCTCCTCCCCCTCTACTCTCTTATAATGAATTGAGTTTCCCATTTGAAGTTATCTTATAGGGTTGAGTCTTTAAAGATTTGAGAACACTTGATGTATGTCTTGCCGTGGATATCTGTGGTGACAATGGGATATCACGTGATTCACTTGATGTATGTTTTGGTGATCAACTTGCGGGTTCCGCCCATGAACCTATGCATAGGGGTTGGCACACATTTTCGTCGTGATTCTCCGGTGGAAACTTTGGGGCACTCTTTGAGGTCCTATGTGTTGGTTGAATAGATGAATCTGAGATTGTGTGATGCATATCGTATAATCATACCCACTGATACTTGAGGTGACATTGGAGTATCTAGGTGAAATTAGGGTTTTGGTTGATTTGTGTCTTAAGGTGTTATTCTAATACGAACCCTAGGGCTGTTTGTGACACTTATAGGAATAGCCCAACGGATTGATTGGAAAGAATAACTTTGAGGTGGTTTCGTACACTACCATAATCTCTTCGTTTGTTCTCCGCTATTAGTGACTTTGGAGTGACTCTTTGTTGCATGTTGAGGGATAGTTATGTGATCCAATTATGTTAGTATTGTTGAGGGAACTTGCACTAGCGAAAGTATGAACCCTAGGCCTTGTTTCAACGCATTGCAATACCGTTTACGCTCACTTTTATCATTTGTTACCTTGCTGTTTTTATAATTTCAGATTACAAATACCTTTATCTACCATCCATATACCACTTGTATCACCATCTCTTCGCCGAACTAGTGCACCTATACAATTTACCATTGTATTGGGTGTGTTGGGGACACAAGAGACTCTTTGTTATTTGGTTGCAGGGTTGCTTGAGAGATACCATCTTCATCCTACGCCTCCTACGGATTGATAAACCTTAGGTCATCCACTTGAGGGAAATTTTCTACTCTCCTACAAACGTCTGCACTTGGAGGTCCAACAACGTCTACAAGAAGAAGGTTGTGTGGTAGACATCAAGCTCTTTTCTGGCGCCGTTGCCGGGGAGGTTAGCGCTTGAAGGTATATCTTTAGATCTTGCAATCGAGTCTTTTAGTTTCTTGTTTTATCACTAGTTTAGTTTATAAAAGAAAACTATAAAAATGGAATTGAGTTTGTCTCATACGCTTCATCTTTTTAATATCTTTCGTGAGTATGATGGAAAGCATAATTGTGCTCAAGTTCTAGAAGAAGAAATCCATAAAATGTTTGGCACTAAATATTTGAATGATGAGCATGATTGCAATGTTGTTAGTATGAATTCCTTGAATATCCATGATGCTAATGATATGCAAAGCCACAAGCTTGGGGAAGCTATGTTTGATGAAGATGATTTTTCCCCAAGTTTTTGATGAGCAAATTTATTATGATGAAAGCATGCCTCCTATCTATGATGATTATTGTGATGACACGTATGCTTTAAAGAATAATATAACAATGGACCTTGTCATCTTGATCTTAATTTTCAATCACATGATAGTTATTTTGTTGAGTTTGTCCCACTATTATTCATGAGAAGAATTTTGCTTGTGTGGAGAGTAGTAAATTTTCTATGCTTGTAGATCATGAAAAGAATGCTTTAGGTGCTGGTTATATTGTTGAATTCATTCATGATGCTACTGAAAATTATTATGAGGGAGGAACATATGCTTGTAGGAATTGCAATAATATCAAGTTTCCTCTCTATGTGCTTAAAGTTTTGAAGTTTTGCTTGCATTACCTTCCTATGCAAGTTGATTCTTGTTCTCATAAGTTGTTTGCTCACAAAATCCCTATGCATAGGAAGTGGGTTAGGCTTAAATGTGCTACTAATATTCTTCATGATGCTCTCTTTATGTTTCAATTCTTATCCTTTATGTGAGTATCATTGAAATCATCATGCCTAGCTAGGGGCGTTAAACGATAGCGCTTGTTGGGAGGCAACCCAAATTCATTTTTTCCTTGCTTTTTGTTCCTGTTTAGTAATAAATAATTCATCTAGCCTCTGTTTAGATGTGTTTTTATGCTTTTAATTAGTGTTTGTGACAAGTAGAACCTTTGGGAAGACTTTGGAGAAGTCTTGTTGATCATGCTGTAAAAAACAGAAACTTTAGCGCTAACGAGATATGCTGCCATTTTTATTTCGAGAGTGATATTTTGTTAATTCTTTTTGCAGATGATTAATAGATAAATTACTAAGGTCCAGAAATTTATTTGAGAATTTTATGTGTTTCAGAAGTATACGTTTGATTCAGATTACTACAGACTGTTCTGTTTCTAACAGATCCTGTTTTCGATGTGTTGTTTGCTTATTTTGATGAATCTATGGCTAGTAAAATAGTTTATAAACCATAGAGAATTTGGAATACAGTAGTTTTAACACCAATATAAATAAAGAATGAGTTCATTACAGTACCTTGAAGTTGTGATTTATTATACTAACGGAGCTTACGAGTTTTCTGTTAAGTTTTGTGTTGTGAAGTTTTCAAGTTTTGGGTAAGGATTTGATGGACTATGGAACAAGGAGTGGCAAGAGCCTAAGCTTGGGGACGCACGAGGCACCCCAAGGTAATATTCAAGGATAGCCAAGAGCCTAAGCTTGGGGATGCCCCAGAAGGTATCCCCTCTTTCGTCTTCGTTCATCGGTAACTTTACTTGGAGCTATATTTTTATTCGCCACATGATATGTGTTTTGCTTGGAGCGTCAATTTATTTTGTTAGGATTTGCTTTCTGTTATTTATAACAATGTTTCGCATCTTTTATTTCAATAATAGTGGCATTGATAGTCTTTACTATGCCTATGTTACAAGTCTTCATGTCGCTGTTTGAAAACAGAAAGTTTACCGCTGTTGCAATAATTCTCTAGAAAAGTCAGAATGTGATAAAATGTTGAAACCTTTTGCATATTAAGCTATGATAAATTTACTACAGTGGGAATTTTATTTCATAATTTTTGGAGCTAGGGAAGTATGGATGTTGTAGCATTATTTACAGACTATCCTGTTTAGGCAGATTGCTGTTATGTTTGCATTGTTTGCATATGTTCGCTTCTTTAATGATTCTATTTGAGGATAGGACTATTAAATATGCAGAGTCATTTAGTATGAAATGTTGAATAATAATTTTAGTGATTTTCTACATTAGAGTATTATAAGGTTTTTGCAATGGTTTATACTAACTTATCTCACGAGTCCTTGTTGAGTTTTGTGTGGATGAAGCTTTTGAGATTTAGGGAGACCGTGATATGAGAGGAATTAAGGAGACACAAAAGCTCAAACTTGGGGATTCCCAAGGCATCCCAAGATAATATTTCAAGAAGTCTCAAGCATCTAAGCTTGGGGATGCCCCGGTTGGCATCCCACCTTTCTTCTTCAACAACTATCGGTTAGTATCGGTTGATCCTAAGTTTTTGCTTCTTCACATGATGTTTGCTATTCTTAGATGTCATTTTTTTTCTTGCTGTTTGAATAAAGTACCAAGATCTGAAATTATTAAATGTTAGAGAGTCTTCACATAGTTGCATAATTATTCAACTACTCATTGATCTTCACTTATATCTTTCGGAGTAGTTTGTTGTTGCTCTAGTGCTTCACTTATATCTTTTAGAGCATGGTGGTAGTTTTATTTTATAAGAAATAGATGAACTCTCATGCTTCACTTAGATTATTTTGAGAGTCTTAAATATCATGGTAATTTGCTTAAAATCCTAATATGCTAGGTATTCAAGAATAATAAAATTCTCTTATGTGTGTGTTGAATACTAAGAGAAGTTTGATACTTGATGATTGTTTTGAGATATGAGGATGGTAATATTAGAGTCATGCTAGTTGAGTAGTTGTGAATTTGAGAAATACTTGTGTTGAAGTTTGTGATTCCCGTAGCATAAACGTATGGTGAACCGTTATGTGATGAAGTCGGAGCATGATTTATTTATTAATTGCCTTCCTTATGTGTGGCAGTCGGGGACGAGCGATGGTCTTTTCCTACCAATATATCCCCCTAGGAGCATGCGCGTAATACTTTGCTTTGATAACTTGTAGATTTTTGCAATAAGTATATGAGTTCTTTATGACTAATGTTGAGTCCATGGATTATACGCACTCTCACCCTTCCACCATTGCTAGCCTCTCTAATACCGCGCACCTTTCGCCGGTATCATACACCCACCATATACCTTCCTCAAAACAGCCACCATACCTACCTATCATGGAATTTCCATAGCCATTCCGAGATATATTGCCATGCAACCTACCACCGTTCCGTTTATTATGACATGCTTCATCATTGTCATATTGCTTTGCATGATCATGTAGTTGACATCATAATTGTGGCAAAGCCACCGTTCATAATTCTTTCATACATGTCACTCATCCATCATTGCACATCCCGGTACACCGCCGGAGGCATTCATATAGAGTCATATCTTGTTCTAAGTATCGAGTTGTAATTCTTGAGTTGTAAGTAAATAAAAGTGTGATGATCATCATTATTAGAGCATTGTCCCTGTGAGGAAAGGATGATGGAGACTATGATTCCCCCATAAGTCGGGATGAGACTCCGGACAAAAATAAATAAATAAATAGAAGAGGCCAAAGAAGCCAAAAAAAGAGAAAAGAGGCCATAAAAAAAGAGAGAAAGGCCCAAATAAAAAAATAAAAAAATGAGAGAAAAAGAGAGAAGGGACAATGCTACTATCCTTTTACCACACTTGTGCTTCAAAGTAGCACCATGATCTTCATGATAGAGAGTCTCCTATGTTGTCACTTTCATATACTAGTGGGAATCTTTCACTATAGAACTTGGCTTGTATATTCCAATGATGGGCTTCCTCAAAATGCCCTAGGTCTTCGTGAGCAAGCGAGTTGGATGCACACCCACTAGTTTATTTTGTTGACCTTTCATACATTTATAGCTCTAGTGCATCCATTGCATGGCAATTCCTACTCACTCACATTGATATCTATTGATGGGCATCTCCATAGCCCGTTGATACGCCTAGTTGATGTGAGACTATGTTCCCCCTTTTTGTCTTCTCCACAACCACCACTCTATTCCACCTATAGTGCTATGTCCATGGCTCACGCTCATGTATTGCGTGAAGATTGAAAAAGTTTGAGAAAATCAAAAGTATGAAACAATTGCTTGGCTTGTCATCGGGGTTGTGCATGATTTAAATATTTTGTGTGGTGAAGATAGAGCATAGCCAGACTATATGATTTTGTAGGGCTAGCTTTCTTTGGCCATGTTATTTTGAGAAGACATAATTGCTTAGTTAGTATGCTTGAAGTATTATTATTTCTATGTCAATATGAACTTTTGTCTTGAATCTTATGGATCTGAATATTCATACCACAATTAAGAAGAATCACATTGAAATTATGCCAAGTAGCACTCCGCATCAAAAATTCTGTTTTTATCATTTACCTACTCGAGGACGAGCAGGAATTAAGCTTGGGGATGTTGATACGTCTCCAACGTATCTATAATTTTTGATTGCTCCATGCTATATTATCTATTGTTTTGAATATTTATGGGCTTTATTATACACTTTTATATCATTTTTGGGACTAACCTATTAACCCAGAGCCCAGTGCCAGTTTCTGTTTTTAACCTATTTTAGGGTTTCGAAGAAAAGGAAAATCAAATGGAGTCCAATTGACCTGAAACTTCACGGAACTCATTTTTGGAAGGAAAGAAGCCCAGAAGACTTGGAGTGCACGTCGGGGGATATGCGAGGAGGTCACGAGGTAGGGGGCGCGCCCACCCCCCCTGGGCGCGCCCTACACCCTCGTGAGCCCCTCGTGGCCCCCCTGGCGTACTTCTTCCGCCTATATATCTCCATATACCCTAAAAACATCCGAGAGCACAATAGATCGGGAGTTTCGCCGCCAGAAGCCTCCGTAGCCACCGAAAGCCAATCTAGACCCGTTCCGGCACCCTGCCGGAGGGGGCAATCCCTCTCCGGTGGCCATCTTCATCATCCCGGTGCTCTCCATGACGAGGAGGGAGTAGTTCTCCCTCGGGGCTGAGGGTATGTACCAGTAGCTCTGTGTTTCATCTCTCTGTCTCTCCCGTGTTCTTGATTTGGCACGATCTTGATGTATCGCGAGCTTTGCTATTATAGTTGCCTCTTATGTTTCTCCTCCCCCTCTACTCTCTTGTAATGAATTGAGTTTCCCATTTGAAGTTATCTTATCAGATTGAGTCTTTAAAGATTTGAGAACACTTGCTGTATGTCTTGCCGTGGATATCTGTGGTGACAATGGGATATCACGTGATTCACTTGATGTATGTTTTGGTGATCAACTTGCGGGTTCCGCCCATGAACCTATGCATAGGGGTTGGCACACATTTTCGTCGTGATTCTCCGGTAGAAACTTTGGGGCACTCTTTGAGGTCCTATGTGTTGGTTGAATAGATGAATCTGAGATTGTGTGATGCATATCGTATAATCATACCCACTGATACTTGAGGTGACATTGGAGTATCTAGGTGACATTAGGGTTTTGGTTGATTTTGTGTCTTAAGGTGTTATTCTAGTACGAACTCTAGGGCTGTTTGTGACACTTATAGGAATAGCCCAACGGATTGATTGGAAAGAATAACTTTGAGGTGGTTTCGTACACTACCATAATCTCTTCGTTTGTTCTCCGCTATTAGTGACTTTGGAGTGACTCTTTGTTGCATGTTGAGGGATAGTTATGTGATCCAATTATGTTAGTATTGTTGAGGGAACTTGCACTAGCGAAAGTATGAACCCTAGGCCTTGTTTCAACGCATTGCAATACCGTTTACGCTCACTTTTATCATTTGTTACCTTGCTGTTTTTATAATTTCAGATTACAAATACCTTTATCTACCATCCATATACCACTTGTATCACCATCTCTTCGCCGAACTAGTGCACCTATACAATTTACCATTGTATTGGGTGTGTTGGGGACACAAGAGACTCTTTGTTATTTGGTTGCAGGGTTGCTTGAGAGAGACCATCTTCATCCTACGCCTCCTACGGATTGATAAACCTTAGGTCATCCACCTGAGGGAAATTTGCTACTGTCCTACAAACCTCTACACTTGGAGGCCCAACAACGTCTATAAGAAGAAGGTTGTGTAGTAGACATCACCTTCCCAACTTGAGTTTTAATGGCATAAACCGGCAATTGCCTTCCAACATCAAAACTGATGTATTCGCGTTGATGCGATCTGATGAATGCAAAATGGCTTAGACTCGCTTCACCCAATGGGTCGTAGACTCCCCCTCTTCTTGAACGCAAGCGGCTAGGTCCACAACTGACATGGGATGCTTACATGTATCCTTGAAATTCTGGATAAACCGTCTCTTCAACTCGGCCCATGACGCAATGGAGTTAGCTGGTAGGCTCTTTAACCAGGTACGAGCCGTTCCTTCTAACATCATAGTGAAATACTTGGCACACACCGCTTCATCCACATCCAGCATCTCCATTGCCATCTCATAACTCTCAACCCATGACTCTGGTTGCAAATCAGCGGTGTAATTGGGTACCTTGCGAGGGCCTTTGAAATCCTTGGGCAGTCGTACATTGCGTAAGGCCGGGACGAGACAGGGCACCCCCAAAGAACTGAAGACCAAACCCGACTCCACCGAGGCGGTTGGAAGAACCGGAGTAGGTTGACGAGCTGTGTGCTGAGCGGCTAAATCAGCCTCTCGACGTGCTCGGCCATGATCCACTACATCCTGCGCATTAGCATCACCACCTGTCGGGTTATGCCCTCACGGTGAGTTGCGGTGACGTGCACTACTTGACACGGCCAGTTCATCCTCAATATGCCTGTTGTAGCTCCGACTTGGACGGGGGGTGGAATGAATCCTCTCGCGACTATGCGAATAAGCCTGCTGTTGGTTTAAAGCTGTTTGAAGGAGCTCTCTGGTCCGTCGTGTCTCAATCGCCACTGGTGAGTCAACGTCAATTGGGAGGGCTGCCAATCGTGAAGTGGCGGCCACAATGTTATCCAACGGGTTGGAGTAATGCCCCGGGGGCGTCGGAACGTTCTATGGTACAATGTTGTTCTGACGAGGCGGGTCCATTGTGCGCGGCTGAACCGACGCTCCTATTACTGGTGCCTCCGTCCGGTTTATCACTAGCTGGTTACTGGTTCCCTCTCCTGGGGTGTTCAAGAGGTTCCTTGGCTCATAACCCGACGGGAGGTGCGACCGATATCTCCTCCTCATGACATCATCTGAGGCACTCTGATCCAGCCTAAGCCGGTAGGTCTGAGCTTCTAACTCGGCCTGTTCTGTAGCCATCCTGGCGTTCTCTGCTACCAGGTCCGCCTTAGCCTGAGCTATCTGATCCTTCACCTTTGCAATATCCGCGTTATGCTGATTCCGGTTTGCTGCACCCACCTCTGCTGCCAGTAACGTCGCTAGGGTGTCAAACAGATCGGACAAAACCTAAGTCGGAGGCGGTGCTGAGCCCCCTGCTCCGGCTGGCGTTGCTGCTGCTGAACTGGAGGTCATTGCCGCGGCGGTAGAAGAATGTTGCACTGGTTGTGTACCGGCCATGAAGACCGCGACCCGGCTTGGCAGATCGAGGGGGTCCGGCCATCCTGCAGTTGGTACAGGGACTTAGTCTCTCCGGTTGAAGACTTGTCATCAGAATGGATAACGGTTTCCCCATCAGATGTCGGTCCATCTTCATATTCCGCTCCATGGATGACACCTACAAAAACATGCCTTGCTGCAGGCTGAACCTGGGCAGGGCTTGCATGCTGAGCCGTCTCGATGATGTCGATGCAGGTGTCCGGCTCAGGGCCCAGTTCGGCGATCTTGCCGACGAAGACGTGAATCCCACCAAAGGGGACCCGGTACCCGTATTCAATTGAATCGGCCTCGGGACCCCATCCCACATCATCGATGTAGAGCTTGCCGTGATGACTCTTAGTCATCCGGCCCACAGCGTATTCCTTGAGTCCTTCGAAGCTGCCCTTCAAGAACTCGAAACCATCATGCGATAGCCCCACGGTGGGCGCCAACTATCGTGGGTTTGTGCAACTCTCGGATACCGTAGGAATGCTTTGGGTGCACCAAACATCACATAGTAACTGGGTGGCTATAAAGGTGCATTACAGGTATCTCCGAAGTGTCTGTTGGGTTGGCATGAATCGAGACTGGGATTTGTCACTCCGCATGACGGAGAGGTATCTCTGGGCCCACTCGGTAATGCATCATCATAATGATCTCATTGTGACTAAGTAGTTGGTCACGGGATCATGCATTACGGAATGAGTAAAGTGACTTGCCAGTAACGAGATTGAACGAGGTATTGGGATACCGATGATCGAATCTCGGGCAAGTAACGTACTGATTGACAAAGGGAATTGTATACTGGATTGCTTGAATCCTCGACATCGTGGTTCATCCGATGAGATCATCGTGGAACATGTGGGAGCCAACATGGGTATCCAGATCCCGCTGTTGGTTATTGGCCGGAGAGTTGTCTCAGTCCTGTCTGCATGGTTCCCGAACCCGTAGGGTCTACACACTTAAGGTTCGATGACGCTATGGTTATTAGGAAGACTTGTATGTGATTACCGAATGTTGTTCGGAGTCCCGGATGAGATCCCGGACGTCACGAGGAGTTCCGGAATAGTCCATAGGTGAAGATTTATATATGGGAAGTCATCATACGGTCACCGGAAATATTCGGGGGTATACCGGTATTGTACCTGTCGTGGTTTTGTCACCGCAGATGTCCTAGAAAAAGGACTTAGTCGTGGAGCCATCGCTACGGGTTAGCTTGAAGGGGTTAAAGCGGACACAGGGACGCAAGAGAGTTTATACTAGTTTGGCCCCTTCAATGAAGGTAAAAGCCTACATCTAGTTGTGATGGAATTGATGGGGTTTCGATGACTAGGGAGCAAACAAGCTTCGCCTATGTCTCGAGTTGTTGTCTGTTCTCCCTGAACCGCCGCCGGGTCGTCCCCTTATATACACGGGTGACTCCCGTCGGCTTACAGAGTCCCAATACCGGCTCATAGATGTGTCCGGTTTGGTCTTTACTTATTCCTAACTTACAATACAAGTTAACTACTAATGCCGGTTTACGGCTACATGCCTTGAACCGTCCATGGGCCTTGAGCCCTCATCTGTCTTCTTGGGCTTTAACATACTTAACTACTGATGAAGTTAACCCGGCCCGGATAGGCCGGTTTACGCCCAGTAGTAATATTCCCAACATTAGGCCCCAAATTGATTTGAACAGGTTCATGTCAATCCTTTAATAAAAAGCTTCATCTTCAACATCTTCTCATAATTTGGTAAACCGCCATGATGTCATCTTCTCTGACTGCTGTAAACCGGGGTGACGTCACCTGTCATAATGAAGCTATCCATTATGCTTCTTTGTTTACTAGGTCTGCGGAAATCGAGGCGACAGCTCCGTTTCGTGGCCCCTTGATTGTCGCGCCTAACACATGTTCTTTCGCCTTATAAATAGGACCGAAGGGTCATTTCTTTTCTCCCCTTCGTGCCTTCTTCGTCTTCCTCGCGTCGCCAGCCTCGGAGCTCTGCCGCCGCCGTCGACCTCTGCCTCAACCTTGGCCGCTGCATCAACCTAAGCGCACCAAAGCATCGCGGCAACCTTCCGCGTCTTCCTCAGCCCCGGTAAATCTTCTATCCTTTCCCCCGCAGATCTGACCTAGGGTTTCACAGTTCTTCAGTGTTCATCGTCTGCCTCTTGCTCATACGATAAATCTTTAGATGGCTCCGCAAATCTTTATTCTGCGCCACGGTAGCTGTTTACCCTTCGCTTTTACTTACACATCTCAAAACCATAGATCTGTATATACATCTTGCTCATTGATTCGGTACTGCTCCTTTTGGACCTCTGAATATTTATCCTTTTTCTGAACTTGCTTTAGATCCATCGCTGTAGAGAAATCTTACGAAATCTGTTTCTGTAAACTTACTCCTCTGCTTCAATGTTTAAACCCGGCGGTTTAACCTTGTAGGAAAAAATTGCCAAACCGGTATATACCATTAGTCCCCTTGTTGAACCACCAGATGTTGTTGCTTCATAAAACTCCGGTTCAGATAGATCTGTCTTCGGTTTAACATTGCACATACCAATGTACCTTGATCAAATGTATTTTTGAACCGGGATCTTCTACCTTGTAGATTCCATCATGGCCAAGCAAGTATATGAATGCAATTGGGTTCCTTCTCGCGTCACAGAGGCTCAGCTGGACGATCTAGTCTTGATTGGCGCTTTAGGCAGCAAAGATACCATTCATTGGAGGGCTCCTGGCAAAGAATGCCCTCCCACTCCTCAAGAAGGAGAAGTTGTTGTTTTTGTAGATCACTTAGCTCGGGGCTTCAAGCCACCCGGTTCTAATTTTACCGAGATGTTTTGGCTGATTTCCAACTCCATCCACAAGATAATGGCCCCAATTCTGTTACAAATATGTGTCACTTCCAAGTGCTCCGTGAAGCGTTCTTTCAAGAGGAGCCCACAGTGGAATTGTTCCGAGACCTTTTCCATCTAAACCGCCGTACTGAGTTTACCGACGGCTCCAATACGGAGTTGGGTGGCGTGGCGATCCAGAAAAGGAAAGAGGTCACATACCCTCATGCCAAACTGCACGGCCACCCCAAAGAGTGGAATCAGACATAGTTCTACTGCAAAGATACCTCCCCTGCTGGTGAGAATCCCTTGCCCGGCTTTCGTCCGGAGCGGCTCAGCAACACACACCCTTTTCCGCAAAGATTGACTGCCCAGGAGAGAAGCAAGTATGCTCCTCAACTGTCGAAGCTCAGAGCCTTTATGGCCAACGGTTTAACAAGGGTTGATCTCGCTCGCTGTTGGATATCATGGAGCATACTGCCCCTTAGTCAGCGCTCCGGTTTGATGTGCGAGTATACCGGCAGTGTTGATGACCCACTGCGACATTCCAGAATCCAGCTCACCGATGAAGAAATCACAGAAGCTGTGAATAAGATGCTGAATGAACCGGAACATATCTGTGCTAAAAATGGCCTGCTTACCTTCTATGCCACCAACAAACCGCCAGCTGTAAGACCTTGATTTTTCCCTTTGCTGAATCTATTATTGATATATCTGGTCATTGTTTAATACCAGTGTCTGTGTAATCAGGGCAATGATCCGTTTTGGAGCAAGAAATTGCCGCAGGAGAAAGCGGAAAAACCAGACAAACCGAAAAGAGCAACCCGGCAAAAGACTAAAGCTATAAAGAAGACTGCCCACAGGAGAAGAACTATTGCATCTTCTAATCCGGCCCCTTATGATGATGTGGACAATCCGGACCTTGAGGTAGAGCTTGACTCACTTGGATTATTTTTCATGCATCTTATTGATGATGATATTTGTCAGGATGATGCCGAAGCCAGCCACGCTGATGCTGCAGAGGTAATTATTCTCTCTTCCGATTCAGAACCTTTGCCTTCGCTAAAAATCAGTCAGGCAAACCGGAAAGTTAAATTTTCTCATCCTCTTGCTTATTTGGATTCCAAATTTCTTATGAAGACCCAACAGCACGAAGCTCGTCGCACAACCCGGCACAGCGGCCAGGTAGTTACCTCCGCTGGTTTACTAAACAGTCCGGTTTGGAAACGCCGTTCAGAGGTCTCTAATTTGCTTGTCAGTGATTATCCTAAAGCGGGCTGCTTTCGTCAACCTCTTAATCCATCTGACTCCGATTACCAGGTTACTTCCCACTCATCTTCTGGCGATTCATCGGCTACTCAGTTGCCACCGCTCAAAACGGTGCTTGGGTAAGCTATACTTATTATGATACTTGCAGCACATTGCCTTAGAACATATGCTGTATTTGATTTTTTTATTCTTTTCAGGGCCAAACCTAGGCCAAGCAAGAAGGCCCGCCTGGACAAAGCGGCCGAAGAAGATGTCGTTCTTGAGCCAGGCAAGACACCCGATCTTGAAGCGGCTATTCCTGAGGATATACCCAACGATCCACTGCAGCAAGACGACGATCTTATTGCTGAAGAGAGACCTACTGATGCCTCAGGTCCTGTCAATCAGCCCACAGGCTCCATCCGGATTGAGAGATCCACCGGTCCAGCAAAACCTACTGACAAGCCAACAGCCCCAATGCAAACCGGCGATACTCAGGAGGATGAGGTTGTCATTACTGGCACTAGCCATACTGAGCCACGCAATCCTGTTGCTTTGTCCAAACATTCTACCAAGGAAGAATTTGCTGCCTTTGGTAAAGGCAAGTGGAATGCTGATCTAGCAACTTACGCTGCTCTGAACGCCCAAGATATCCATTCCGGCTACTTGAACCGGCTATATCCCAGCCGTGACTATGAAGCCAGTCTGGTTAATATGATGAAGGATAAATACGAGGTAACTTCCATATGCTCTTTCCTGCTTGTACGCTTCAATACTTGCTGACTCTCCTAGCCCCCAAGGGCCGGTTTGTAATCTTCTTTCAAACTGGGACTTACTAACATAAATCTTAATACTTTGAAATTCACCGATGTAGCCCCCAAGGGCCGGTTCAACTTAGCATAGTTAAACCGGTACTTTAAGTAATTGAGATTGCCGCATCAGAATACATATATGAGCAAATAGCCATTAGCCCCCAAGTGCCAAGTTGAATACTTGCATTGATCTTGGGACTTTGTAAGCAATTGAAAGATGAAGATCGAATATGCATTAGCCCCCAAGTGCTAAGTGCAGATCTTGTTATGTGGTTGGTACTTCAATCCTTGTACCGTTTTGTTGAAGCATATAACTGTCTGCATGCAGGCGGAGCTGAAAACGAAAGAAAGCCAAGTCGCCGATCTCCAAGAAAACCTGAAAACCCAACAAGCTGAAACCTCCAAAGAAAAAGAGGAATTAACCAACGCTTTAAGCGCCATGGAACAGCTTAAGGAGAGCTTCAAGAAGAAGCGGGTGGATTGGGCCACTAAAAAGTCCGCTTTAATCAAATGAGCAGAGGATGCCGAGGCTGCACTAAAACCAGTGACGGATGAACTGACCAGCATAAAGCGGCACGTGCATGCCATGAACTACTGCTATCTTTGGTAAGTCAGTTTGACTTCTGAATTGGCTCTGCCTTCTTACAGAGTTGCCGGTTTGTTAACCCTTTATGGTATTTTAGGGACACGCATTGGGCACTTGGGGTCAGATGTGCGGAAGAAACTGAAAGCTGCCTATACATTGGTTGAACAATTGTATACTGGTGCCCAGCGGATCATCTGTACCGCATCCCATAACAAACCGGCGCCCACTTTGATTCAAGACACTCTGATGAAACTGTCAGTGCTTCCTGCCCGGATTGAAGAGCTGAAGAAATCCGCTGCTCGAACTGGTGTGATCAAGGCCTTAATCCGGGCAAAAGCCTGGGTGCCGGATTTTGATCCTATTGAAGCGGCTCAGGGCTATCCCAGCTTGAAGGAAGACGGGTCAGAGTTTGGTGAAGCGGATCTGCGAGCAATAAACCGGGAGGTACGTCCGCTAGCTTGTCAATTGGCTGAATAAGCAGACTTGTCCCATTATCAAGCCCAATATGACAATCAGAACAAGCGAATAGCTGCACCGATCCATGAATCAGAAAATCTGATCCCTCCAATCCGTAAGCATACTTACGCTCCCGATATTGACCTATCATTGCTGATCCATGATGAAGCTATTTTTCAAGCATTAATGGGAATCGACTGGACAACTGTTGATTTCCAGCCACTGGGTAGAGAAACGGAGGTTGAAGCGGCGCAGGATGACCCACAACCATCAGGCCAGGCTGGTGACCAAGCCTAAACCGGAAGCCGGTTTTAAAACTGCCTCTCCTTTGCGAAAAACAATGATATTATTATGGGCACCGTGCTGCCTTGTAATAGGCTAGCTGATACTTTTGATATTGATATGCCTTCATGCATAATTTGTTCTTCCTGTGGTGATGAACTTTCCAAAGCATTTTCTGCAATAAGAAACTCTTCAAGTGCCACCGCGGTTGTACCGTCAGGCGGAATATGATGTCTGCATATATGAAGTCAAAACATCCAAAAAATTTGTTTTTAAGTATATGACCAAATTGTTGAGATACATAATACCTGCCATCGTTGAGCGTGAAGTTGGCTTGGCCAATCTTGAAGCGGAGTTTTGCAAACCCACATTGTTGGAGGAGATAACAGCTCCTGTATATATATGACGTTGGTTTACCATGTAAACTGTGCCGGGTTATAATAAACACCGTGTTACTCCATAAGAGGATGTTAACAACAAGGATCAAACCGGGCAAATAGTCTCCGGATTGACGTGAACTGTGTTCCGTCAATGGATTGGTTGAAAACTTTGTCGGTTTAAAAAGAACGCAACAAAAAAGAAAAAAGTATCTTGCAAAGAAAAGTGCGAAGCCAAAGCAATGAGAAAACCGTTTGCAAAAAAGGTTTATTTGAGCTGATCAAATGGCGTTACCATGGCCGAACACGACCAAGCTCCCGTTAGGTGTAACTATGGTTCTAGTCAGCCAGGTCCCCAAATGAAACCGTGGCATTTATGCCGACCAAGTGGCATGGCGATGGTTCGGGTTCGACCAAGCCCCCAAGTGATTCTGTGGCCTTAGGCCGATCAAGAGGCATGAGTGGTTCAGACGTGACCAAGTCCCCAAGTGATCTGGTGGCTCTCGCATATCAAGAGGTATGGTATTGGTTCGGACACGACCAATCCTCCAAGTGATATAACATGATGCTTTTTAATAAGCAAACTCAAGGGGTAAACCGGAGGCCGCTTTAGAACAACTCCGTGTAAGCACACATGATGTAAAAGAACAGATACCCCGCTTTAGCTGAGGTTCCGCTTTATTATAGTTAATCATAATATATACATCGTTGTAATATGTACATAAGTAGAACCAATGGCTCAGGTATAATAAGGCCGAAGATGAGCTATGTTCCACGGCTGTTGGTTTCCTCCTCTAATGTACGTGAGTCCTTATGCTCTCGAATATCGATCAGATAGTATGACCCGTTGTGCAGATTCTTGCTGACCACGAAAGGCCCCTCCCAAGGTGGGGATAACTTATGCATATCCGTCTGATCTTGGATGAGCCGAAGCACCAAATCTCCTTCCTAGAAGGTTCTGGTTCTGACTCGACGACTGCGATAATGATGAAGATCCTGTTGATAAATCGCCGATCGGGCGGCTGCTATGTCACGTTCTTCATCCAACCAGTCCAAAGCATCTTGCCATGTTGTCTCATTGTACTCTTCAATATAAGCCGTCACACGAGGTGAATCATGACGGATATCACTGGGGAGAACCGCCTCCGCTCCATAAACCATGAAGAACGGTGTGTATCCTGTTGACATGTTGGGTGTCGTATTGATGCTCCATAACACAGATGGTAATTCTTCTACCCAACAACCCGGCGTTCTCTGCAAAGGAACCATGAGCCGGGGCTTGATGCCTCTCAAGATCTCTTGATTAGCTCTTTCTGCTTGACCATTGGACTGTGGGTGTGCCACAGATGAAACGTCGAGCCGGATGTGCTGCCGTTTGCAGAACTCCTTCATGGCACCTTTGGACAAATTGGTACCATTATCTGTGATGATACTGTGTGGAAAGCCAAACCGGAAAATCACTTTTTTAATGAACTGAACCGCCGTGGCCGCATCACACTTGCTAACAGGTTCTGCCTCCACCCACTTTGTAAACTTGTCAACCGCCACCAGGAGGTGGGTCTTCTTATCTTTGGACCTTTTGAAAGGCCCAACCATATCCAGCCCCCAAGTCGCAAATGGCCAAGTAATTGGAATCATTCTCAATTCTTGAGCCGGTACATGAGCACGTCTTGAGAACTTTTGGCAACCATCGCATCGTCTGACCAGATCCTCCGCATCAGCATGAGCAGTTAACCAATAGAAGCTGTGGCGAAATGCTTTAGCCACCAGAGATTTTGAACCGGCGTGGTGACCACAATATCCTTCGTGGATCTCATGCAAAATTTCACGGCCTTCTTCAGGAGACACACAGCGTTGAAATGCTCCTGACACACTGCAATGATGCAACTCGCCGTTGATAATAGTCATGGACTTGGATCGCCGGATTATCTGTCGGGCCAGAGTCTCATCCTCTGGTAACTCGCCTCGGTTCTTGTACGCCAGGTAAGGAAGCATCCAATCCGGAATAACATGAAGAGCTGCCACCAATTGAGCCTCTGGATCAGGAATAGCCAAATCCGCTTCACCAGGGATCTTGACCGACGGGTTGTGCAGCACATCCAGAAAAACATTGGGCGGAACCGGTTTGCGCTGAGAGCCCAGCCGGCTTAAGGCGTCCGCCGCTTCATTTTTCCGCCGGTCCACGTGGTCCACCTGATAGCCTTTGAAATGACCTGCAACAATATCCACCTCATAACGATATGCTGCCATGAGTGGGTCCTTGGAGTCCCAAGTGCCAGACACTTGCTGAGCCACGAGGTCCGAGTCACCGAAGCACTTAACTCGACTTAGATTCATCTCCTTAGCCATCCGGAGACCATGGAGCAAGGCTTCATACTCAGCTGCATTATTAGTACAAGGGAACATTAGGCGGAGAACATAACAAAACTTATCACCTCGTGGGGAAGTTAATACGACTCCAGCCCCCGAGCCTTCCAGTTGCCTGGATCCGTCAAAATGGATGGTCCAATATGTGTGATCCGGCTTTTCTTCAGGTGCTTGCATTTCCGTCCAATCATTGACAAAATCAACCAGTGCTTGAGACTTGATCGTCGTCCGAGGCACATACTTCAAATTGTGCGGCCCAAGCTCTATAGCCCACTTGGCAATCCGGCCAGTTGCTTCCCGGTTCTGGATGATATCCCCCAAAGGAGCAGAACTGACCACCGTAATTGGATGCCCTTGGAAGTATTGTTTAAGTTTCCGGCTTGCCATGAAAACTCCATACACCAGCTTCTGCCAATGCGGATACCTTTGCTTGGACTCAATGAGCACCTCGCTGATATAATAGACCGGACGTTGAACCGGATGCTCCTTACCTGCCTCCTTTCGCTCCACCACAATAGCCACGCTGACCGCCCGAGCATTAGCAGCAACATATATCAGTAACGGCTCCTTGTCAATGGGAGCGGCGAGCATAGGCGGTTTGGCCAATTGCCGCTTTAAGTCCTCAAATGCTTCATTAGCAGCAGAACTCCAGACAAACTGATCCGTCTTCTTCAACATCTGATACAAAGGGATTGCCTTCTCACCAAGGCGACTAATAAACCAGCTTAATGCAGCAATCCGGCCTGCCAGGCGCTGAACATCATTGGTACACTTCGGTTTAGCGAGGGAGGTGATGACTGTGATCTTCTCCGGATTAGCCTCAATTCCCCTATTGGACACTAAGAAGCCTAATAACTTGCCCGCCGGTACACCAAAGACGCATTTGTCCGGATTAAGCATCATCTTGTATGTCCTCAGGTTATCAAAAGTTTCCTTTAAATCACCAATCAGAGTCTCCTTCTCCCTGGATTTAACCATGATATCATCCACGTAGGCATGTACATTACGGCCAATATGCTTATGTAGACAATTTTGCACACAACGTTGATAAGTTGCCTGGGCACTCTTGAGCCCAAAGGGCATAGACACATAGCAGAAGGCTCCAAAGGGAGTTATGAATGCTGTTTTCTCCTGGTCCTTAACTGCCATTTTGATCTGATGATAGCCAGAATATGCATCCAAAAAACTTAGACGCTCACAACCCGCCGTAGCATCAATAATTTGATCAATACGGGGGAGGGCAAAAGGATCTGCTGGACAAGCTTTATTAAGATCTGTGTAATCCACACACATGCGCCAGGTACCGTTTTTCTTAAGGACTAGCACCGGATTGGCAAGCCACTCAGGGTGAAAAACTTCAACAATAAAACCAGCTGCTAAGAGCCTGGCTACCTCTTCTCCAATTGCCTTGCGTCTTTCTTTGTTGAACCGGCGGAGGAACTGTTTCACCGGTTTGTATTTAGGATCCACATTAAGGGTGTGCTCAGCGAGTTGCCTCGGTACACCTGGCATGTCAGAGGGCTTCCATGCAAAAATGTCCCGATTCTCACGGATGAACTCGATGAGCGCGCTTTCCTATTTCGGATCCAAGTTAGCACTGATGCTGAACTGCTTGGACGAATCGCCAGGTACAAAGTCAACAAGCTTAGTTTCTGCTGCCGATTTGAACTTCAGGGCCGGATCATGCTCTATAGTTGGCTTCTTTAATGGAGTCATGTCTGCCGGATCAACATTGTCCTTATAATACTTCAGTTCCTCGGTGGCACAAACCGACTCTGCATAGGCCGCATCACCTTCCTCGCACTCCAAAGCAATTTTGCGGCTTCCGTGAACCGTTATTGTCCCCTTGTGACCCGGCATCTTGAGCTGCAAATACACATAACAGGGTCGTGCCATAAACTCGGCGTAGGCCGGTCGCCCAAATAGGGCATGATACAGACTTTGGATTTTTACCACTTCAAACATCAATGTCTCCGACCTGGAATCATGATCATCCCCAAAGGCCACTTCCAGAGCTATCTTGCCAACAGGATATGCTGATCTGCCAGGTACTACACCGTGGAACACCGTATTAGACGGTTTAAGATTTTTATCTGTCAGTCCCATACGACGGAAGGTCTCATAGTACAAGATATTAATGCTGCTACCTCCATCCATGAGCACCTTGGTGAACTTATAACCTCCCACCTGAGGTGCCACCACCAGAGCCAACTGACCTGGATTATCGACCTGTGGAGGGTGATCCTCTCTGCTCCATATGATTGGCTGTTCAGACCAACGTAGATAACGGGGTATGGCCGGTTCAACAGAGTTGACCGCCTGCCTCTGAACCTTCCGGTCTCGCTTGTCCAAGCTAGTGGTGAAAACATGGTACTGCCCACTACTCAACTGCTTTGGGTTGCTCTGGTAACCTGACTGTTGCTGTTGTTGGTTGTAACCACCCTAGTTGTTCTGACTATTTTGACCATTATGTCCGCCCGGATTACCATTAAATCCTGAACCAGAACTTCCTCCACCGTAACCCGGCCTAGATCCTGAGCCACCGCCAGATTCGTGATCATACTAGAAATTATTAGAATTCTTGAACTCCTGCATAATAAAGCAATCCTTCCAAAGGTGGTTTGCTGGCGCCTCCTTCATCCCATGTCTTGGACAGGGCTGGCTTAGCAGATACTTTAGGCGGTCTGGGTTAGGGTTGGGTGCCCCATTGCGATTTTTCGGTTTACCCCTGCGTCGCTGGCCATTGTCCTGTGCGTTAGTATTAGCCACAAAGTCCATGTTACCATCCGCTTTGCGCTTGCCTCCACCACCATTGCCTGCCCAGTGATGCTGCTGACCTTTGGAGTTGTTGTTCCTCTTTCTCTTCCCTGTCTTGTCATCATCAGATTCGGGATCCTTGGTACTATCTGAATCAACATATTTCACCAAAGCGGCCATGAGGGTCCCCATGTCAATGATGCTTCATCCGTCCCAACTTCAGCTTCAGGGGCCCAAACCGACAGTTGCCCTCCACGGTTAATACTGCGGTGTCAGCGTTGATGCGGTCTGATGAGTGCAACACTTGTGAAACCCGGCGCACCCAATGAGTCGTTGACTCTCCTTCCTCCTGGACGCATGCAGCTAAGTCCACTATCGACATAGGCTGTTTACATGTATCCTTGAAATTGCTGATAAACCGGGCTCGTAATTGGGCCCATGAACTGATAGAATTAGCCGGCAAGCTTTTTAACCAAGTACGGGTCGTTCCTTCAAGCATCATGGTGAAGTATTTCACACACGCCGCATCATCCACATCAAGCATCTCCATGGCCATCTCATAGCTCTCCACCCATGTCTCTGGAGGCTGATCCGCCGTGTAATTTGGTACCTTGCGCGGGCCCTTGAAATCCTTGGGCAAGCGCACATTGCGTAAAGCGGGGATAAGGCAAGGCACCCCCAAAGAACTAGAAGTAACACCAGGTTCGATGGAGATGGTTGGATGGACCGGCGTGAGCTGCCGAGCCTGATGCTGTGCGGCTAACTCGGCCTCCCTGCGCGCTCGGGCCCGGTTCACCACTTGCTGAGCGTCATCAGCACCACCCGTCGGGTTGTTGCCACGGGGTGCTCCACATCGTTCGTTACTCGACACTCCTGGTTCATCCATATGTCTGCTATAGCTCCGGCTTGGAAGGGGGGTCGAGTGGATCCGGTCGCGGCTGTACGAGTATGCTTCCTGTCGGAACAAGGCTGTCCTCAGAAGCTCCTTGACCCGTCGCGTCTCTACTGCCTACGGCGAATCACCTTCAATTGGAAATGGCCTCCAGTCGTGCAGCAGCGGCAACGAGATTGTCCATCGGGTTGGAGTAGTGACCCGGAGGTGTTAAAACAGCGTGAGGTATAATGGTGTTTTGACGAGGCGGGTCCATCTGACGAGGCTAAACCAGTGCGCCGGCCCCGGGAGCTTCCGCACGGTTTCCCTCCAGCGCATTGCCGGTTCCTACTCCTGGAGTGTTGAAAAGGTCTCTGGCCTAAAAAACTGGAGGCAAACGGGATCGGTACTTCCTCCTCATCACTTCCTGCGACGCACTCTGGTCCAACAAGAGCCTGTAGGCTTGTGCGTCTAAAGCGGCCCACTCCGTGGCCATCCTAGTGTCCTCGGCTGCCAGATCTGCCTTAGCCTGGGTGATCTGTTCCTTCACTTTTGCAATCTCGGCGTTGTGAACGCCCTGATCCGCCGGATTAGCCTCCGCCATAAGCACAGCCAATGCATCAAATAGCTCTAATAGAACTTGAGCCGGCGGGCGCACGGGGCCTCCTGCCCCGGCAGCCGTCGCCGCTGCTGAACCGGAGGTCGTTGCCGCATCGGTCGAAGAAGAAGCGCTGCTTGTGTGCCAGTCATGAATATTCCAACCCGGTTGGGCAGATCAGAGGGGTCCGGAATACTGTCGCCATCGGAACAGCCCCCAATCCGGCCGTCTTGTAGCTGATAAAGAGATTCGGTTTCTCCGGTCGATGACTCGTCATCAGAACAGACGACGGTATCGCCGCGAGATTCCGATCCATCCTCATAACTTCCTCCATGGATGACTCCCACGAAGGCACGCTTCATGGCCGGTTTAACCCGGGTGGATCGCGCACGCTGAGCCGTCCCGACGAGGTCGGTGCAGATGTCCACCTCGGGGCCCGGTTCACCGATCTTGCCAATGAAAACGTGAATGGCACCAAAGGGGACCCGGTACCCGTACTCAATTGAGCCGGCCTCGGGGCCCCAGCCTGCGTCGTCGATGTAGAACTTGCCGCGACGACTCTTAGTCATCTGGCCTATAGCGTAGCCCTCGAGTCCTTCAAAGCGTCCCTCCAATAACCGGAAACCATCATGCGATAGCCCCACGGTGGGCGCCAACTGTCGTGGTTTTGTCATGGCAGATGTCCTAGAAAAAGGACTTAGTCATGGAGCCATCGCTACGGGTTAGCTTGAAGGGGTTAAAGCGGACACAGGGACGCAAGAGAGTTTATACTAGTTCGGCCCCTTCAATGAAGGTAAAAGCCTACGTCTAGTTGTGATGGAATTGATGGGGTTTCGATGACTAGGGAGCAAACAAGCTTCGCCTATGTCTTGAGTTGTTGTCTATTCTCCCTGAACCGCCGCCGGGTCGTCCCCTTATATACACGGGTGACTCCCGTCGGCTTACAGAGTCCCAATACCGGCTCATAGATGTGTCCGGTTTGGTCTTTACTTATTCCTAACTTACAATACAAGTTAACTACTAATGCCGGTTTACGGCTACAGGCCTTGAACCGACCATGGGCCTTGAGCCCACATCTGTCTTCTTGGGCATTAACATACTTAACTATTGACGAAGTTAACCCAGCCCGGATAGGCTGGTTTACGCCCAGTAGTAATATTCCCAACAGTACCGGTACCATCAGAGGGGTTCCGGGGGTCAACCGGGTGGGTCCACCTGTCCCGGAGGGCCTTATGGGCTGTAGGTGGAAGGGAACCAACCCCTAGCACTAGTGCAAAACCGGGCAATAGCACCGGTTCGTAAGGCCCTTTAGTGCCGGTTCCATAACCGGCACTAAAGTGTGGTCACTAAAGGCCCCCCCTTTAGTACCGGTTCAGCACAAACCGGTGCTAAAGGGCAACCACGTGGCACAAGCCAGCTCCGGGGGCCCGGAGCCCTTTAGTACCGGTTGGTAACACCAACCGGTACTAAAATGTTTGGGGGGTTTTTGTTTTATGATTTCTTTTTCATTTAATTTTGTGTTTTCCATTTTAATTCTTTTTCGTTTGCTGGTATTTTACGATACTACACATTGTACACGTTATGCAT
>NC_041382.1:741264876-741270515 GCF_002162155.2 Triticum dicoccoides | reverse complement strand
ATATATATATATATATATATATATATATATATATATATATATATAAATAGAATTTCTAGTAGAACCAATCATATATATATCATCAATGTCTCACAAACCACCATATTAATTCACACATACACACATGTATAGCTATATACAATTTCTCCTACATATGCATGTTGCCTTCGGAGCCAGTGGCATTAGCCTAATTGGTGCCTTCGGAGCACGATGACAATTGGAAGTGGTTCATGACCTGGTCGATGGGGGCGGTAGCGGGTAATAGTATTCTCCCTTCGGATTTATGACCTGGTCGAGCAAAAATCCTGCTATTTCCTCTTGAAGTGCTTCTACGCGCTCTGTTTCTAGGAGCTTGTCCCGCACCTCTTTGAACTGTTAAGAAGGAGATCAATATGCATGTGTATTAGTTGTGTGACTAGATATCGATAATGGTGTAAAAATTGTGAATAGTGTTCTGACAAGCGTACCCATTCCTGTCTTTGAGATCTGCTCCTTTCGGACGCCATCATGCGAATGTTCTCGCAAACGCAGAATGCACACAGATTAGTCCCCTGCGCCTGCTTCAGGGCCTTTATTACAAGAATGGAATTTAATTTGATCAGATAATAATTAATCAAGCATGATAATTAAAGAGATGGCAGCTAGCTAGCTAGCTAGTACTACTTAATTACTTACCTTGGGTCGAAACCATTTCAGCTATCGTTTCCATTTGCCTTCCGTGACGCTGATGAACCTTGCCCAAGCCCTGCCCGCCAACAAAGAAAATGAATAAAGGGGTTATTAAATAGTTCATATCATGAAATGACGAACTAAATAGGCCGAGATATATAGTTAATAATGATTGAAATTACCTGTTGACTATCCCAAACAAGATGTTACAGTCACTATTTGCTTTGAGTAGTGAGTCCAGTATTTGAACTATTCCGGTGTCAACTTTAATGATACACAAGATCCAGTGAAATCTGCATGCACACACGTTTGCATGTCTTAATTAAGCGGGCATATGTAAGCAAAAACATGTAGCTAGCTAGTAGGCAAAAATAGAGAATTTGTAGTACAAGAAAGTGTGACTCACTTGAAGTTGTAAGGAAGTAGTATATCTTCATTGTATTTGAGGCGCTTCAAGAACTCTAGCATGCTGTCCTCTACCTAATTTTCATGATGCTTGTTTATTGTCCATGTGTATTCATTAACGGTGTTTGGGTCAATGAACCCAATGCCATAGCGTCCACCTTTTCTCATTTCATACATCTTCATCCTGCATAATACCACAGAAAAGAATATACTGAGGATAATTACAGGTAATGATTAATCAAAAGGATCACTACAGCTAGCTTGAGACTTAAATTACAGAAAGAAATCACTTACAGACAATAGCAACTGACGATAGATTTGTCGAGTGCGTCTTGATTGTATAACTGAAACAGTTCAGAATGCTCAACGGTCATAGGTTTCTCATGGTAGTAATGATCCTTCTTGACTTGCACCATGAGGGACTCTCGATCGGATCTCTTGGTAATGTCCATGTACCATTGATGTAATTCATACATTCTCATTGGGAGCTTCTTGACCTCTTCTGGCTTGACCAAAGGTTGGCCCCGGGCATATTTCCGTTTTATTTCCTCCTCTGTAAGCACAGGCATGTCCTCGATCTCGAGGAGTTGTCCAACAGTGATTTTGAGAGTTTCAGCCTGCATTATATGCTCCTGGGTTATTACCACATCGCCCACCTCAGGAATGTAAACTGTTTGGCCACAATAATATTGGGCGCGCGTACTGTCACGTGTTGTTGGCGGCACAACAAGCGGGGGGATCGATTGCGCCGCCTGTTCTCCCAGCTGGGCAACGGTTTTCCCGCATTTTTTGACAGCTGCTTGTTGTTTGCTCGAGCTCGTGCTCGCCTCCTTCTGTAGACGTTGTCGATGTAACTTCCTGATGTGGCGCTCATAGTCTGTGTCAACAGGCTTAGGAGCTGGTGGTTGAGCCATACGAATGAAGTGGTCAACTACTTCCACAGGCACTTTCTCCCTTGGCGGCGGTGGCGGTTTCAGTCCAAAATGGGTGTCGACTTCTGCCTGCACTATGGCATTGGTTTGCTCCTCGGTCCTGCCGTAAGCCCTCTCAGGAAGAGGAGTAGTGAGGTTTGGACCATATTTATATCACTTGCCTCCGCCTGTACTTCCTGTACTATGACCTCGACTCGTACCGCTACGCACCATAGCTGCGGGGTGTCTCTTCTGCGATTGCTGAGGCGGCGGAGACGGCTGACGGGGCTGAGTTGGACGAGGAGGAGTGGCCTGAAGCTGTGCCGGACTTGAAGTGGCCTGAGGTTGTGCCGGACTTGGAGGAGGAGTGGACGTCTGACGATGTGTCAGACTTGGAGGAGGAGTGGCCTGACACTTTGCCGGACTTGTTGGAGGAGGAGTGGCCTCACGCGTTGGTGGACTTGGAGGAGCGGGAGTCTGCTGAGTCGGTGGCGGACTTCAACAAGGAGTCGGGTGACGCGGTGTCGGTGGCCTTCGAAAGATGATGCAACCCTTTCTCCATAGGATGATACGATGTTTGGCATCTCCGAGTGTGTGCTCCTTGTCACCTCCAGGAATGTCAAGCTCTAGCCCCGAATATTGGTCCACCACCTCATCAACCACGACACGAGCATAGCCTGCTGGAATCGAGTTGCAATGGAAGGTTGCATCGGGGGAATTTGTATAAGCAACACCGTCCGCCACCTTCAAGGATATGTTCTTAATTTTGAAGTGTAGCTCGCAGTTAGTGTTCTCCGCGATATCATACACGGGGTATCTATCCAGCATTGCGTCAAACGGGGTGAAACCCACGCTGCTTCTCGGCATGGATGGGGCGGTGGTATCCAATGCTGGATCATCCGCTAGCTGCTGCAGCTGCTGAGACCCCCTTTGCTGGCTAAGTGAGTCGATCTGCTCCTGCTGCCGCTGGAATTTGATTGCCAAGTCCACGTGCGCTGATTCTAGGCCTTGAAGGCGTTCATAGTCGAGCTTCCTCTGCTCCTCCTCCATCTTCCTCTTCTTCTCCTCCGCAATCTTCTTTCTCGCACGGGTTCTGTAGTCGGCGTTCTAGTCCGAAAACCCCTCATACCACGGAATAGCGCCCATGCCTCGTGTTCTTCCCAGGTGTTCAGGATTTCCCAGGGCACGCATAATCTTGTCGTTCTCTCTGCTGGGCTCGAACAACCCGGATCGAGCCTCTTCTATTGCAACAAGTAGCTTATCTTCGGCTCCGTCCAGACATGCCTTCTTGGAAACTTTGCCTGTCTTCGGGTCCAACTCCCCCCATGCGCATAGAACCAAGTCCTGCCCCTGGGGGGCCAGCTCAATGTTTCTGGAGTGACACTTGCATCCAGCATCTCTTTCTCAGACTTATCCCACTTAGGCATGCCCACCGCATAGCCACCTGGCCCCAGCTTATGGAACTTATCCTTTTTTGCGGCATTGGCCTTGTTTATTCTTGACCGTTCCTTAGATAATTATGAATCCTTGAATTTCACGAAATCGTCCCAATGAGCACTTTGATTCTCTAGTGTTCCCTCGAATATTGGAGTCTTCCTTCCTCCCTTGACGTACTTGTCCCATTCACGATTCTTGTGGTTCTTGAATGCAATCGCCATCTTCCTAAGAGCAGCGTCCTTGACTTTCTGCACATCTGCTTCTGTGAAATGATCTGGTAGGGTGAAATGTTCCATGAGAGTATCCCAAAGCAGACTTTTTTGTCTGTCGTCGACAAAAGTAAGATCTGGACGTGGCTTTGCTGGCTTTCTCCATTCTTGAAGGGAGATCGGGAGTTGGTCCTTCACAAGAACTGCGCACTGACGAACGAACTTGTCCGCAATCTTCTTAGGTGCTAATGGTTCGCCATTACGTTTGATTGCCTCGATATTATACTTTACGCCCTCCTTCAACTTTTTGTTCGGGCCTCATTTCGTCCTTTTGCCTGAAGATTTGCTCGATCCGGATGGCTGAAAGAAGAAAGATCGATTCGTTAATATATCTTCAACTCATTTAAAACATGTGATGATCACCAGATGCCTTCTTATATAAATATATATACCTCTCCGGTGTTGTCATAATCGTAGTTCATGACTTCATCAATTCGGTCGTCGCGATCGAATATCATATCACCCTCTCCGGTGTTGTTTAGAAATTCGGAGCTGTCATAATCTTCTTCATTCTGATCATCATCTGGCCCGCGTATTATATCGAACATGGTCTGTTCTCCCTCTCTGTTGGTATTGTCCACCATAGCTTTTATTTAATTATGCCAAAAGAAATATAAAACAATTTAGTATTCAAATTACATCGTCTCGAATAATAGATATAATCTCGAATACATCGTCTCGAATAATAGATATAATCTCGAATACATCGTCTCGAATAATAGATATAATCTCGAATACATCGTCTCAAATAATATATAATCTCGAATACATCGTCTTGAATATTATATATCGAGTACATCACTGGCTAGGTAGCTAATAAAGATCGAATACTAGAGAAGAATCTAGGACACTCGTGGTTCCTGCGGCACGGGCGGTGGACACCCAAAGAGAAGGAACCCTCACAGGATCATAGCTGAAGTGAGATCCCTGAAGAAACTGCCAGGTATTGGAGAACCTGCCACCCTCTAACGCAACCATGTAGCGATGGACGTGCTCGTCCTCCTCCCTGACACGGCGACGTACCACCTTCCGCGGGGCCGGCTCCCTCCGCACCGAAACTGGCCCACGCAAACGCCACCAAATGAGATCAGGGTCGACAACGGGACCCGGGGCCGGGTTCCTCATCAAGCGGTGCGCCCCTCCAGGCAGCACCTCCCAGTGCCAGCTCGGCGGAGCCCAATCCCGGAGATGGGTCAGTCGGACGTCGTCGCGGACGGGTCGACGACGAGGATGCGGGCCGGGCATCGTCAAGAACAAATACTAGCTATATGCCTGCAAAACGTAACATTTTTTTAATGATTGGATTTTGATAACTAAAATTTCTAACATTTCTATATAACTAACATTTCTATAACATTTCTAATATTTCTAGAACTAAAAAAAAGAAAAATTTCTAACTTTTTTCTAACTATTTCTATAACTAAAAAACAGAAAAATTTCTAACAATTCTAACTTTTTTATAACTATTTCTATAACTAAAAATAGAAAAATTTCTAACAATTCTAACATTTCTAACTATTCTAACAATTCTAACATTTCTAACTATTTCTAAAAACAGAAAAATTTCTAACAATTTCTAAAAAACAGAAAAACTTCTAACAATTCTAACTTTTTTATAACTATTTCTATAACTAAAAAACAGAAAAATTTCTAACAATTCTAACATTTCTAACAATTCTAACAACTCTAACATTTCTAACTATTCTAACAATTCTAACATTTCTAACTATTTCTAAAAAACAGAAAAATTTCTAACAATTTCTAAAAAACAGAAAAATTTCTAACTATTTGTATAACTAAAAAACAAAAAATGTATGTGTGTGTGTGTGCGCGCTCACCGGCGAGGCGAGAGGCGACGGGGGGCGGCGACGGGGACGGCGACGGGTGCGGCGACGACGGGGATGACGACGACGGGGACAGGGACGGGGCGGCGTTGACGGGGACGGGG
>NC_041382.1:741244637-741264599 GCF_002162155.2 Triticum dicoccoides | reverse complement strand
GGGGACGTACGGGGCGGCGACGACGGGGACGGGGACGACGCGGGACGGGCCGGGACGGGGCGGCGGTGACAACGGGGACGACGGGGACGGGGACGACGGGGCGGCGACAACGGGGACGGGGCTACGGGGGCGGCGACGGGGGATGGAGACGAACGGGGGGCGCGGCGGGCGACGGTGCAGAGGAGAAGAAGCAGATGAGAAACTGAAATTTTCGTAAGTGTTGTTTATATAGGAGGGGCTTTTAGTACCGGTTGGAGCCACCAATCGGTACTAAAGGCCTGTTTTGGCCAGGCCAAGCGGCGGGAAGCGACCCCCTTTAGTACCGGGTGGTGGCTCCAACCGGTACTAAAGGCCCCCCCTTTAGTACCGGTTGGTGCCACGACCCGGTACTAAAGGGGGTGCACTGGCGCAGGTGCGGTGCGGCAAGTTTAGTCCCACCTCGCTAGCCGAGGGGCGATCGCACTGGTTTATAAACCCCCGTGCGGTAGCTCTCTCGAGCTCCTCTCCAAAGTAGGCCTACTGGGCCTACATGTTCTGTGCTGCCCTGTTGGCCTACTGGGCCTTTGCGGGCCTGCATCCTGGCCCAACAACAGGTTGGGTTTCTAGTCGTATGTCAGCCGCTTTGGCCTAGTAGGCGGGCTTTTTTTTGCTTTATTTATTTTTGAGTTATTTTTTTGTGTATTTAGAGTTTCTTTGTGAATATTTTTGCTTTAGGTACAAAAAATTACAAACTTTCTGTTAGTGCCCGTAGTTTTTAAATTTGAATAGTTTAAATTTTGAATTATTTGAAATTAGTGTGAATCACTAGTTTGTGAATAACTTAACTTTAAAAATCAATAAAGGCATGAAAGAATTTGTTTGCACATAAAATTTCTTCGCGTTTCAAATGCCAAAACACATAATTAACTACCCTAACTATTACAGAGATTCCCTTCTGGGTGTGAAACACAGAAGAAAGTGATGATAGTGAAGCCGATCACATCCCAGATCTTTGGGTGTGAAACTTTTTCTTCGCGTGTGTCCCTTTGCGCCGTAACCATGGAAAATCTTCATCATTTAACGGGATGCTCGGGTCAATATTCACTGTGAATGGAGCAATTTCATCAAACTTTTCATAATCTTCTGACTTGTCTGTCTTGTCATCCACTCCCACGATGTTTCTCTTCCCAGAAAGAACTATGTGCCGCTTTGGCTCATCGTACGATGCATTCGCTTCCTTATCTTTTCTTTTTCTTGGCTTGGTAGACATGTCCTTCACATAGAAAACCTGTGCCACATCATTGGCTAGGACGAATGGTTCGTCTGCATACGCAAGATTGTTGAGATCCACTGTTGTCATTCCGTACTGCGGGTCTTCCGTTACCCCGCCTCGTGTCATATTGACCCATTTGCACCGAAACAAAGGGACCTTCAAACCACATCGATAGTCAAGTTCCCATATGTCATGTATATAACCATAATATGTTTCCTTTCCCGTCTTGGTTTCTGCATCAAAGCGGACACCACTATTTTGGTTGGTGCTCTTCTTATCTTGGGCAATCGTGTAAAATGTATTACCATTTATCTCGTACCCTTTGAAAGTCATTATATTCGAAGCTGGTAACTGGGACAGCAAGTACAGGTCATCTTCAATAGAGGTGTCATGCATGGTACGTGTTTGCAACCAGCTGGCAAAACTCCTGGTTTGTTCACGTGTAATCCAGTCATCAGACCGCTCCGGGTGTTTGGAGCGTAGCAAATTCTTGTGTTCATCCATATACGGAGCCACCAAGGCGGAATTCTATAGAACTGTGTAGTGTGCTTCAGTGAGAGAATGTCCGTCCATACATATTATTTGTTCCCCTCCTAGCGTGCCTTTTCCATCCACTCTGCCCTTATGCCGCGATTCAGGAACACCAATCGGCTTAAGGTCATGAATAAAGTCAATACAAAACTCAATGACCTCCTCATTTTGACGGCCCTTGGAGATGCTTCCTTCTGGCCTAGCACAGTTATGAACATATTTCTTTAAGACTCCCATGAACCTCTCAAAGGGGAACATATTGTGTAGAAATACAGGACCCAAAACGTTAATCTCTTCACATAGGTGAACTAGGACGTGCGTCGTGATGTTGAAGAAGGATGGTGGGAACACCAACTCGAAACTCACAAGACATTGCACCAAATCATTCTCTAACCTCGGTATGATTTCTGGATCGATTACCTTCTGAGAGATTGCATTGAGAAATGCACATAGCTTCACAATGGCTAATCGAATGTTTTCCGGTAGAAGCCCCCTCAATGCAACCGGAAGGAGTTGCGTCATAATCACGTGGCAGTCATGAGACTTTAGGTTCTGGAATTTTTTTCTCTGCCATGTTTATTATTCCCTTTATATTCGACGAGAAGCCAGACGGTACCTTAATACTGAGCAGGCATTCAAAGAAGATTTCCTTCTCTTCTTTGGTAAGAGCATAGCTTGCATGACCCTGATGTATGCCGTCTTTTCCGTGCATACGTTGCTGGTCCTCTCGTGCCTCAGGTGTATCTTTTGTCTTCCCATACACGCCCAAGAAGCCAAGCAGGGTCACACAAAGATTCTTCGTCATGTGCATCACGTCGATTGCGGAGCGGACCTCTAGGTCTTTCCAATAGGGCAGGTCCCAAAATATAGATTTCTTCTTCCACATGGGTGCGCGTCCGTCAGCGCCATTCGAAACAGGTTGTCCACCAGGACCCTTTCCAAAGACCACCTTCAAATCCTTGACCATATCATGTACATCAGCACCAGTACGATGGCGAGGCTTCGTCCGGTGATCCGCCTCACCTTTGGAATGCTTGCTTTTTTTTCTTACGGGATGCCTGCTCGAAAGAAATCGACGATGTCCCAGGTACACATTCTTCTTACAATTAGCCAAATATATACTGTCGGTATCGTCCAAATAGTGCGTGCATGCGCGGTATCCCTTGTTTGTTTGTCCTGAAAGGTTACTGAGAGCAGGACAATCATTGATGGTCACGAACAGCAACGCCTTTAGGTCAAATTCTTCCCCCATGTGCTCATCCCATGCACGTACACCTGTTCCATTCCACAGTTGTAAGAGTTCTTCAACTAATGGCCTTAGGTACACATCAATGTCGTTGCCGGGTTGCTTAGGGCCTTGGACGAGCACTGGCATCATAATGAACTTCCGCTTCATGCACAATCAAGGAGGAAGGTTATACAAACATAGAGTCACATGCCAGGTGCTATGGTTGCTGCTCTGCTCCCCAAAAGGATTAATGCCATCTGCGCTTAGACCAAACCATACGCTCCTTACGTTATCTGCAAACTCCTTCCCGTACTTTCTTTCAATTTTTCTCCACTGTGACCCGTCAGCGGGTACTCTCAACTTTCCGTCTTTCTTATGGTCTTCTCTGTGCCATCGCATCACCTTGGCATGCTCTTTGTTTTGGAACAAACATTTCAACCGTGGTATTATAGGAGCATACCACATCACCTTGGCAGGAATCTTCTTCCTGGGGTGCTCACCCTCGACATCACCAACTAAATTTAACCTCTCGACAATAGGGTCGGTTGGAATTTCTGGTTCACATACCTCCTAGAAAAAATTTCTATGTCAACTTGATGGGCATAATTTGTCATAAACACAAAATGCAACTAGTTTTAAAAGAGAATATATATACCACATCTGAATTATAACAAGGACGAGGGCCGACGGGGACGGATATCAAAACCATGGCACTATATGTATAACAAACAACGTACGGGTAAGATAATTATACGAGTAACTATATATCCAAATCACACAAACATCAATTTTTATATAAAATTTCATGAACAAGAGGCTCACCACAAGGTGGTGCCGGCGATGGGATGGTGCGGGCGATCGACGGTGGTTACGACGGACATTTAGAAGGCACTAAGTAAACCACACCTACATATGCAAACTAAGTGTTATTTTTGACCTCAAATTGCATATAAATCAAATACTAGCACATATATATATATCCTCCCAAATTACTAAACTCACAAATTAATCACTATATAAAGCATTGCAAGAGCTAATCTAGCAATGAGAGATGAAAGGACAAAGTTGCTAACCTTTGTGATCATTTGAATGGATGGGGGCCTTCAAATCTTGACAAATTTTGGGCAAAATGTGTGATGAGCTCGAGAGGAAGAGGGGAAGAACAGAGAGGAGAGGGGAAAGGGGAAGAACAGAGCGAGCTCGGGTGTGAAGGGTTTATGTAGGACGACCTTTAATACCGGTTCGTGCCACGAACTGGTACTAAAGGGGCTGGAGGGGCCCCAGTCTGACAACATCCTGCCACCACTCTCATTAGTACCGGTTCGTGGCACGAACCGGTGCTAAAGGTTCGCCACGAACCGGTACTAATGAAAGCAGCCCGGCTAGCCGTTGGAACCGGCACTAATGTATACATTAGTGCCGGCTTAAATACAAACCGGCACTAATGTGCTTCACGTTTGACCCTTTTTCTACTAGTGTAGTGGGCTGGGCGCCATCCCCCCTAGGGCCCATGCACCTAGGGTTTGCGGGAACCCTAAAGGGGGCGCCCCCCTTGCTTGGGGGGCAAGCCTGTAAGTGCATCTAGTGCCACCCCTAGTTGGTTTTGGAGTATTGACGACAAACCTAGTTGAGGGACTAATGTGTTTGTGAGAATTGCAGGATAACACAGGTAGAAGTCCCTCATTGATTCGGTTTTCCTACCAGAGATGACCCCTAAAAATGTATGAAGACATTGAAGTCAAAGGTGGTATATGAAGATATTCACATTGAAGACTATGACAACAGAAGACACCACATGAAGCCTATGGAGCTCGAAGACTTAGATCTTTTGTAGTTCTTTTTCTTCTGTGTTGAGTCATAGGAACCACCGTACTGTTAAGTGGGGTCCAAGAGAACCAGTCAGAATGACTGAAGTGATGCTTAAACAAAACCTATGTCTTCGAGTGAAGACTATGAGAGCGAATCTTGTCCAGAGTCGGACAAGTCAGCTTTGCTTGTAGCCCAAGTAAAGTTGTTGTGTGAGTTTGAAATCTGACCGTTGGAACACGTGTCAGTTCCTTAGTGACCCAGGGTCATTTCGGACAAATCAGGTCAGGTTGCCAAGTGGCTATAAATATCCCACCCCCTACAACCATAAACGGTTGGCTGCTCAGATTCAGAGTACGACTTTTGTCGTTTGAGAGCAACCCACCTCGAAGCCTTTGAGAGAGAATTCCTCGCGAGGATAAAGCCCTAACCACCCAGAGCCAAAGATAATTAGGCATCACTTAAGTCTTCTTGTCTGTGTGATCTGAAGACTTATTACACTTGAGGACTGTGCATCCTCCAGCCGGTTAGGCGTCGCGTTTTGAGCATCCAAGAGACATTGTGGATTGCCAGTGAACAAAGTCTGTGAAGGTTTGGGAGTCTACCTTGAAGACTTACCAGAGTGATTGGGCGAGGTCTGTGTGACCTTAGCTCAAGGGGAATATGGTGAGGACTGGGTGTCCTGAGCTGCGTGTTCAGGACTGGGTGTCCGGGACTGTGTGTCCTAAGGTTTAAATACCTAGCCGCCCTAACCAGATGTACAGTTGTCACAGCAACTGGAACTGGTCCAACAAACCATTGTCTTCAGCGAGTCACTGGTTTCATCTTCCCTTCCCTTTACTTACTGTTACTCCTTGTGAAGTCATTGTATGTTCGAACTATCTTTTGTCCTCACTGAGTGACTGCGTGTTCTGTGTGGCTTCACAATATCTTCCTACTTGATCCTTACTACATTGCTGCTATTAGTCATTGTGCTTTCACTCTATTGAATACTTGACTATGGCTTGCCTAGTGTAGTCTACCTTCCGCTGCAGGGTAATAGGTTTATTTCTATCGTTTGTCTTCATCACTTCCACGTCTTGAAGACTTTCATAAAAACCGCCTATTCACCCCCCCTCTAGTCGATATAACGCACTTTCAATTGGTATCAGAGCAAGGTGCTCCCTTGTTCTGTGTGATTCGGTTTAACCACCTAGAGTTTTGGCTATGTCGACTGCAGGGATAATTAAAGTCTCCGCTGCGTGCCCCGTCTTCGATGGAACTGAATATCCCTACTGGAAGAATAAGATGCGCATGCATCTTGAAGCCATTGACGTCGACTTATGGTATGTCGTCATGAACGGTGTTCCCAAGGCTGGAGAAGGTGTCACTGCTGCAGATGTCAAGAAGTTCGTTCAACTGGACTCTACTGCCAAGAATATCATCTGTGGTCATCTGACCAAAGGACAGTATGGCCGTGTGAGTGCTTTGGAAACATCTAAGCTGGTCTGGGACTGGCTCTCCAAGGTCAATGAAGGCGTCTCAAGCCAGAGAGATTAGAGAATCAGTGTCCTTCGCAACCTCTTCAACCGCTTCAAGCGAAATGACAATGAGAATGTCCAGCTCACATTTGACCGACTCACTGACATCACAAATGAGCTTGAAGCCCTCGGCGCTACTGAGATCACCAAACATGAAGTCGTCAAGACACTACTGAGATCATTTGACATTTCGTTTGACACCCTAGCCCTGATGATTCAAGAACGTCCTGATTTCAAGACACTCGAGCCGTCTGACATACTTGAGAGGCTCAACACACATGAGTTTCAGCTTTCTGAGAAAAGAGATATCTACGGTCCAAACTATGGGCGAACTTGTGCCTTGAAGGCAAAAGCTGTCTCCTCATCTGAAGAAGAATCTGACAGCAGTTCTGATGATCCTGAAGACATTGGAAGGGAACTTGCTATGCTTGTCAAGAAGTTCCAAAAATTCACCAAGAAAAAGGCTTCAGAAAGTCTTCCTGATCAAGCTCAAGGAATGATGAAGCTTCTGCTCACGACTACAAGAGAAAACATGTCACAAGTGCAAGAAACCTGGCCACTTCATCTCTGAGTGTCCACAGTGGGACAATGAGAACAACAACAAGAAGAAGAGCAAGGAATATGACTCCGACGACAAGAAGAAGAAGAAATACTCAAAGTCTTCTTCCAAGTCTTCCTCAAAGTCTTCATCACACAAGAAGAGCTCATCTGGCAAGGCACATGCGTTTGTTGGCAAGGAAATGGATTCAGAGGAGGAGTCCGCTTCTGAGGAGGCGGAGGTGGAGTCTGAGGAGGAGTCCGATTCAGGCGTCGCAAGTCTGGCTACAGCATACGTTGCCAAGTCCATCTTCAACACTGAAGACAATGACTTCATCACCGACACCGATGCAAATGACAAGGACTGCTCCGCTTCTACCTACTGCTTCATGCCACGCGGTGCCAAGGTAAACACATGCACTACTCACTATCAAACATCTAGTGACGATGACTCTGATTGTGGTTCAAAACCCAGCTACAAAACACTTGCTAAAATTGCAACTGAACAACAGAAAGCTATGGAACATATTCAAAAACTGTTAGACAGAAGCGATGATCTGTTAGGTGCTGAAATGACTCGATCTGAATCCTTAATTGAAGACATAAAAAAATCTTCACGTTAAGTATGTGGAACTTGAAAGTCATCATGAAACTCTCTCAACAACTCATGAAAAGCTTTCCTATGATTATCTTCAAAGGAAGCAAGATCTTGAGAAATTGAGAGCGGCTCATGAAGATCTTCAAAAGGAAAACGAGTCACTTCGCGCCAAACAGATCAGTTTCGCTCAGGAAGGATTTGAACCACCATGTCTTAAATGCATTGAGCGTGATAATGCTACTTCTGTTGCTGAATGTTCTACTACTACTACTGTTGCAATATCTTCAACTGTTGATGTGGTAACTAACCCCTCTGCTGAGGATACCACTGCTATTGCTGATGAGAATGCCAGGTTGAAGACATTGCTTGAAACAGGGATGTACCAAAGTCTTAAAGGGCATCAGACACTATGTGGTGTCCTCAAAAAGCAGATTCTGAACCGAAACCCGAGGAAAGAGGGTGTTGGGTTCGTAAGGAAAATGAATGCTGATGGCTCTTACTGGAAACTTGAGCAGTACCCCAAACCACGTGGGTTGCTGCAAAGGAACCTTCAGCAGATCCATCCAATCTATCTGGCTTCACTTGTGCTAACCCCATTATCATTGATTAATCCCTTGATGCAAACTATAAACTGTTTAAGAATCAGAATGGTGAAGTGTTTGCTAGGTACATTGGTACTAACTGCAGGAATGGACCGCCTATGAAGAAGATCTGGGTTCCGAAAAGGTGTCTGGAGAATCTTCCTGTGAATGTCATCATGACACCTCACGTGAAGAAGACAAACCTCAGACCAAAGGCTTCATACGGTCCAAAGGGTTCATACAGACAGAGGACTCACCTGAGTCGCACTAACGCAAATGTTTTGCAGGGAAACCATACTCAAGCATATGAATATGAGAGCGGTTTATCAAACTGCCATGTTCATAAGACCAAGAACTATTCTGCTTATTCTTATGAGTACTATTGTCCGCCTGCAAGACTATTTGCTAGGGCTCCAAAGCCAAAGTTCTCAGATGCTGCACTTAGACTTATTGCTTCTAAGCCACCCTTGAAGATGTGGGTGGCTAAGAAAGCTTAACTCTCTTTTGCAGGGAAAGGTCTCCAGTAGAAAACCAAAATCGTCTGACGCTATTGCTAGGGACCTTAAACATCTTGTAGGGCGCAAGGTCAAATGCCCTAATGGTCTTACTATGTACTTCGTTCCTAAATCGCTTGCTACTCTCCCTATTAGTCCTAATCTGGATCTAAGCTTTCATAACCCACTGGTTCGTCAAATGTTTTTGCTTCACAATGCTCTTCGTGAAGCCTATCCCCCTAACTGCACTGTAGGGTACGACACCAGCGTCTTCAGAATGGATTATTGACAGTGGGTGTACAAATCACATGACTGGCAAAAGAAGCCTTCTTATGGACTCAACCTTACGTCCATCCGACAAGAGCCACATCACATTTGCTGACACTGGTAAAAGTAAGGTATTGGGTCTAGGTAGAGTTGCAATCTCAAGGGATCAACACATGGATAAAGTCATGCTTGTTGAATCCCTTGGCTTCAACTTAATGTCTGTCTCAATGCTTTGCGATTTAAACATGATCGTAATATTTGGAAAATATCGTTGCCTTGTTCTAATGGAATCTGACAAGTCTCTAGTATTTGAAGGGTATCAAAAAGATGATTTGTACATGGTAGATTTCTCAGCAGGACCACAACTTGCCGTATGTCTTCTAGCAAAAGCTTCAGAATGCTGGCTCTGGCATCGGAGGCTTGGGCATGCTGGCATGAGGAACCTCCACACCCTGGCAAAGAAGAAGCATGTCATAGGCATCGAGGGCGTCAAGTTCAAGAAAGATCACTTATGCGGTGCCTGTGAGGCAGGAAAGATGACGAGGGCCAAACATCCCTCGAAGACAATCATGACCACTACTCGACCCTTCGAACTGCTTCACATGGATCTTTTCGGTCCCACTCATTACTCAACTCTTAATACTACTGTTTGTCTCTATGGCTTTGTCATTGTTGATGATTATTCTAGATATACTTGGGTGCACATAATCCTTTACAAGACTGAAGTGCAGGATGTCTTCAGACGCTTCGCCAATCGAGCAATGAACAACTATGGCGCCAAGATAAAGCATATCAGAAGTGACAATGGCACTGAATTCAAGAACACTGGCCTTGATACATATCTTGATACCTTGGGCATCACACATGAATTCTCAGCCCCATACATGCCACAGCAGAATGGGGTCGTCGAACGCAAGAACAGAACACCCATTGAGATGGCCAGAACGATGCTAGATGAATACAAGACTCCAAGAAAATTCTGGCCTGAAGCCATTGATACTGCATGCCATACAATCAATCATGTTTATCTTCACAAGCTTCTGAACAAGACATCTTATGAGCTCCTTACTGGCAAGAAGCCAAATGTCAGTTACTTCAGAGTATTTGGCACCAGGTGCTGGATCAAGGACCCACATCACACCTTAAAGTTTGCACCAAAAGCACATGAGGGTTTTATGCTTGGATATGGAAAGGATTCGCACTCCTATAGAGTCTTCAATCTCTTTCATTACAAAGTGGTTGAAACAGTGGATGTGCGGTTCGATGAGACCAACGGTTCACACAGAGAGCAACTGCCAAATGTGCTAGATGAAGTTCCATCCAGTGAATCAATCAAGCTAATGGGAACTGGAGAAATTATACCTTCTGAAGCTCATCCTGAAGAAGAACTTATCATCTCAGCACCTGATCAACATGAAGACAATGCTCAGCCTGAAGACATTCCTTCTAACAACGACAATGATCAGCAAGAGCAAAATCTTTGCCCTGTACATCCTCGCGTTGCCAATGAAGTGCAGATTGAAAGAATAATTGATAGCATCAATGCACCCGGTCCACTCACTCGTTCAAGGGCGACTCAGCTGGCAAATTTCTGTGGGTACTTCGCATTCGTCTCAATAACAGAACCCAAGAAAGTTGAAGAAGCCTTCATGGAACCTGAATGGATTCAAGCTATGCAAGACGAGCTTCAACAGTTTGAGCTGAATAATGTATGGGAACTGGTCAAGCGTCCCGATCCTCGGAAGCACAACATAATAGGCACCAAATGGATATACCGCAACAAGCAAGATGAGCATGGTCAAGTTGTCAGAAACAAAGCTCGTCTCGTTGCTCAAGGATATACTCAAGTGGAAGGCATTGACTTCGATGAAACATTTGCTCCTGTGGCTAGACTTGAAGCCATACGCATACTGCTGGCCTATGCAAATCATCACAACATACTTCTTTATCAAATGGATGTGAAGAGTGCCTTCCTCAATGGAAAGATTGAAGAAGAAGTGTATGTTGCACAAGCTCCTGGCTTTGAAGATCCAAAACATCCTGACATGGTATACAAGCTCAACAAGGCACTGTATGGCCTCAAACAAGCCCCTCGGTCCTGGTATGACACACTCAAATACTTCCTGAAGAGCAAAGGCTTCATACCTGGTTCTCTCGACCCCACTCTCTTCACGAAGACATATGATGGTGAACTGTTTGTGTGCCAAATATATGTGGATGACATTATCTTCGGCTGCACCAATCAGAAGTACAATGAAGAGTTTGGATATATGATGCAAGAGCAATATCAAATGTCTATGATGGGAGAGCTGAAGTTCTTTCTCGGTCTTCAAATACGACAGCAACGCAACGACATCTTCATATCTCAACAGAAGTATCTCAAAGATTGCCTGAAGAAGTTCGGTATGCAAGACTGCAAAGGCTTCACGACGCCAATGCCAGCCAATCATCATCTGGGTCCTGACGACAATGGTAAAGAGTTCGATCAAAAGGTATACCGCTTCATGATTGGTTCTTTACTTTATCTATGTGCATCTAGGCCAGATATTATGCTTAGTGTTTGCATGTGTGCTCGATTTCAAGTGGCACCAAAGGAGTCGCATCACTTAGCTGTGAAGCGAATTCTTCGATATTTGGCTCACACCCCAACTCTAGGATTATGGTATCCAAAGGGCTCAGAGTTTGATCTGGTTGGATTCTAGGATGCTGATTATGCTGGTGACAAAGTTGATCGCAAGTCTACATCAGGCACATGTCACTTTCTGGGACGATCACTTGTATGTTGGTCTTCAAAGAAGCAGAACTGTGTATCTCTCTCCATTGCTGAATCTGAATACATTGCTGCTGGATCTTGCTGCGCTCAGCTTCTGTGGATGAAGCAAATGCTCAAAGACTATGGCATTCATCTGAAGCAAGTGCCACTCTACTCCGACAATGAAAGCGCCATCAAGATTGCCAACAACCCAGTTCAACACTCGAAGACAAAGCACATTGAAATTCGTCATCACTTTCTCAGAGATCATGTTGTGAAGGAAGATATTGATATCATACACGTCAACACTGAAGAGCAATTGGCAGATATCTTCACCAAGCCCTTGGATGAGAAGAGATTTTGCAAGTTACTGTGTGAGCTAAATATCCTGGAATCCTCAAATGTCCTGTGATCAGGCACACATCCTAACCCTTATGCATATTGATGACTTAGATGTGCAACACACGAAGTAAAGTATATCTTCAATCAATCAAGATATACATTCTAAGTGTGAATACATTAATGTGGAATTTGACTTCGGAGCGCCACGATAATTGTGCGCCGTGTCTGGGTCTAATACTTCCTATACGGTGGGTAACGCCACCACCAAATGTTCTATTTTGAAGTGTTTCACTCATGGCGTTACCTTGCTATGTCTTCCCATTTGGTTTGGCTTCAATCTCAACATGTCTTCATGATTATCTTCACTATGTTGATTATATATATACTAGTGTTCTGTCCTCTACAGCATTCACTTATAGCTATGTCTTCTTGTTGAATCTTTTGAACTAAGTGAATGTGATCGGACCCTAACCCCTCTATGCTTTCTATCTCAAATTCTATCTCTCCAAATCATATGCATTCTATTGAAACTGTCGAATGTCTTCTCTGCGTCCTTGTCAGCAGAAGATACAGAGACAACCATTAAGTCCGTTTTCAATGCTCATTCCTCCACATGAAACCCGGAGATGTGGGAACGACCACCCGACAATCCAGGCGTGCGTGGGACGTGGAACAAACCCCAAAATTCCGCATAATGGCCACGTGTTCCTCAGATGCGAATCACTAGGGGCATCTATGTAATAACGCAGTGCCGCCCCTGTACCTATAAATACACACTTCACGGCAGTCATTATCTCTTCTTCCACTCTCGCACGAACCCTAGCGCCACCGCTAGCCCTCGACGACGCCGACGACAAAGCGCTTCGCTGCCGCAACCTCTCTGACGCCGTCTTCACGCCGACCACGGACATCGTCCTCTCCGCCGTCGCCGTAGGTGTCCTCCATCGCCAAGTTAGGGCACGGAAGATAGAACTGCTCGGCCTCATCTTCCACTCCGTCTAGCAGTTCTTAGTGTGGTAAATAAAACTTCCTTTTTATTGCACTGTTGATCCTATGGCTTTGTCACTTTCTACCACAAGCAGTTTCTATTCACACAAGTTAGATCTCTCTCATACTGCATCTCATAACATGCCTAGTATATTCACTTATGCTTCACAAAGTAGTTAGATTCCTCACTTGTACTGATCTCTGGATTCATACAAATCTGGAACCAACTCCTTATCTATGAGTGAATGTCTTCGCACGATGAGGTCAATGTCTTCTAAACTGATTTATCTTCAAAATCTTCTGAGAATGCATATGACCTCTTCCCCTTCCCTCGCACCTTAATGCTGTCACAGGTACATATCCATGGGAGAATCCTTTGGTTCTCATAGTCTGCATTCATTTGCAGAATTCTTACAGCATCACATAAATTCTCCCGAAGCCAGTTCCTGTTTGTCCAGCAAGCGAAGACCTTTGAAGCCTTTGAACGTGTTGAAGCCTTTCAGTTTAAAGTTCATGGCTTCAGAGAAATCAACAAGGAAGGGTGGCAGAAAGCGTCGTGGAGAAACATCTAGAGATCTGCCAGATGACCTCTCAGAACTGTACAAGACAGATCCTGAAGAGGATTACAATCAGCGCAAGACCCGAATCCAATGGATTCGAAGATATTGGGCAGAACAATGGTTCAAATACCGATCTGTAACCAGGAATATGCTGAGAAAAATGCCATCAAGAGACCGTGGGGAGACATTCTATACAAGAATCTTCAACCTAGGTCCAGAGATGAAGCCATTGAACAAGGCTTCTATCCCTGCATGGTCCGTGGGCCACAGCCTGTTGATGCACACCCATCGTCACTACTATGGTGTCGTGACGACATTCTGTTCAAGCGCAACTTCTAGTTTGCCCAGAACTCAGCGAAGCAAAACAAGAAGACATTGGGACTAGACTTCAACCATGGTCCCTCAGCTCCAAGGGCTGATGGCACACGAGATGCAGAACCCAATGTCATCGGTCCTTTCTACAACCTTGAAGGCCTCATCACCCATATCTTGGTTCAAGGGACTGCAGTGAATGAGCCTGCAGCTGACGCTGAATTAGATGAAGCGCCTGCAGCACCAAAGCCAAAGAAGTTGAAGAAGCCTAAAGCTTCAAAGCCTGCCCCTTCACCAAAAATCTCACGGGCGAAGCCACTGGCAACTGCACCTCTTGAAGACAGTGTGCAGTCCGAAGATTTATCACGCATCTCCAAGCCCTAGAAGGTCAAGATGCCTCTGCCACACACCGGCCAAGAGCTAACAGCTGCTGCCATTCTGCGCAATGATGCCATTGATCTGTCAAGTGATGAAGATCTTGCGGATGACGCTCTTGAGCAACTCATCAAGAGCAAAGAAGAAGCAGAAATCTTCAATGATCTGCCTCTCTTTGATGTGACAATCATCCACAACTTCATTGATGAGTGGTTTGACACGCCAAACATCAGCTTCGAAGATCTGCAGCTACCCATTGGCCTCAGTGTCGCCTTCCATGGCGCCATTGCTTCAGAGCTAGCTATTGCCCATCGCATTGTTGAACTGAAGCAGAAGATTGACTTTGAGAAATCTCAGTTCAAGAAGCATATGGCCAAGCTCAACGTGCAAGAGGTGAAGAACTTCAAGATTATGCTGCACGAGCTCAAGGAAGCCTTTCTCAAGAAATGTGCAGAAGCTCAGGGTTCGCGTGAGCGCATGAAGGTTCTGGCTGACAGATGTGTGCAAGCCTACAATGAGGCTAAGAAGCGCAAGGCCCTTGGACGTCCTAGCATCGACCCCAGGATGGCCGCAAAGAAGATGAAGAAGCCCACTATGGCTGAACCTGATGCAGCAAGGAAGGAAGCAGATCCCATTGTCTTCCCAACTAGAATGACTGGCTCGAAGCCAAAAAGCCGGTCAACCGCTTCAGAGCTCAAGAAAACGAGGACTGCTGAGACTGAAGCCAGGAAGAGGAAACATCCTGAAGCCTCTCCTATTGCCCCCTCCAAGAAGAAGAGGAAGACCAAGAAAGATCGGGCTGCTCCCACAGAGCCTTTGATAGTTGAACCCATTTCCATGGTTCGTCCTGACGCTGAACGCCAGCTGACAATCCATGAGCCTGCTTTCACAGAGGCTCGTGAAGCTGAAGACTTTCCAGCAGCTGATCCCATCGTTGCTGAAGACATTGGTCAACATGACCATGTAGAAGATGGTGCAGTCCTTCCTCAGCTCGAGCACAGCGAACTCATCAGCATTGGGCGTCCTCTGATGCCAATCGCTCAGGATGCTTCATGGGTTGATCGCCCAGCCAACTCCAACTACACAGGCGTCGCCTGCGTTGCGCAGGCTTCGCAAAGGACCAAGGCCTCCAGTCTCTGCGTCTGAAGCTGAATCTGCTGAAGACATTCCGGCTGCATCAGCCGATGAAGAAGAAACCCCAAGCACTGCTACACCCCCGTCTCACCAAGAAGCTGTTCTCGAGGAGAACGTGACTGTGACCGACCCTCCAGCTCATCAAGTGGAGGTTGAACATCTTGAGGCTGCCACCACCAACACCACTGAAGCCACTGACGCTGTCATGGCTGAAGCTAATGTGGAGCCCTCACCATCAAAAGCACCAGAAGTCAGTGAAGCCACTGATCCCGCCACTTCTGTTCCTGAGTCTGCTGCCGGTCCCCAGTTCGACTATCATGTTGAGCACAGGCCTCAGGTACAGAAGCCAATCCCAAGATTGCCAAGGTTCCCAGGTCCTGCATCAGCACCTGGCTCCTTCAATATCAATGGCTTCAGAGCAGACAACACATTCTTCAATAGCTCCAGGAACCCCTACTCAAGGGAAAGGATATCATCTGATCGATTCTGGAGCTATCCGCAGCGAAGCTATTATCCTGCATTCTATACAATCAAGGTCGCATGTTCCCCCACAAGCGCCTTGACATTGAAGCTATAGCTGGTCTGCCCTATCTGGAAGAAGCTCTGGATTGCTTCAAAGAAGTTGGATTGCTGCCATTCGTCACCGACCAAGAGCATTGGAATGAAGAGTTGCTGCTCCAATTCTATGCCAGACTTCACATCCACAGGTATAGCAGAGATCCGAAGACTTGGGTCCTGGAGTGGATGACAGGAAACGTTCATCACGAAGCCAAAGCCTTTGACATCATTGAGCTCACTGGTTTGCCCACTCCTGGCGATCTCTACGAGCATGGCTGTCAGCTTCATAGTGAAGCTATTGAGAGCATCTTTCAGAAGACTGAACCTAATATGAGTTAGATGCTCAGTATGATGAAGCCATTTCCCCAAGATGCTGCTTATCCCACGGAGTTCTTCATTGAAGACCTTGAGTATCTGCCAAGAACCATTTATCACATCATAAGGCGAACTCTCTGCCAATCAAAGGACACTCTCCACATGCCAAGCTTGAAGGTGCAATGAAGACATTGGTCTTCTATATTCTTCATGGAAAATGCTTCAATGCACATGACTTCTTCATTCGCCAACTTGCTGCATCAGGCTCTGATCTATTTGGCTTGAAGTTCTACGCCCCATGGGTCATGCGGCTGATCAAACTTCACTCCACTATCTCATATCAACCATCTACTCACAATCATCGGATTTTTCTGCCTGATGTGGATATGTCGATTGAAGCCATCTATCCTGAGCCTGCCAAGGAACCCCTAAGTCTTCAGAATGCAGAGCATCAGAGTTTTTCTCAGAACATTGAAGGAGTTGAAGCAGTCGCTCGTGTGTATCCTTTGGCTGGCACTACACGTGCACCGTATCCTGCTCTCACTGAAGCCACTAACAGTACAACTGCTCCACGACCCAAGAAGCACACTCGTGTTCTCAATGACCGAGAGCTTCTTGTGGCTCTTCATCGGAAACAGGATAGGCATCATGACTGGCTGAAGCGTTAGATGCAAAGCCTCTTGGTGGATGTTAATCGCATTCGAAATCTTGCCACCAAGAATGCTTTTGTTGCCCATGAAACCTCTCGCCGCACATGGAAAGGGCTAACACTGATGTGTTCTGAAGATGATCTTCAAGAGGATGGCTTCACTGAGCGATTCAAGTTTGACTCCACACCTCCTCGAAGGGCAGTGCTGTGACGAACTCCATCCCTTGAAGACTCTGAGTTCTCTTCCTCTGCTGCAACTGTGACTGCCAGAGTGATCGAGGATGAAGACGATGCTACTTCACCGCCACCTCCTTCAGCACGCTTCGACTCTGCTCCAAGCTCTTCAGCACCGCCAAACACCACCAACGACCCTGCTGCTTCACCTACTCCTCATGGGAACGAGTAGATGCTCTATGTCTTCAAACCTTTTTGGTCCTTACTGACAAAAGGGGGAGAAGCATATGAGGTTGATAGTCTTCAAGAGGGTCCATATGGGCGGGTGCTTTATATTTTGCTTTGTGCTTACAACTCTCGTTTTGCTACATTTGGTTCTTTGAGTTGTAACACTTAAACTCGATGGTCGTCTGCTACTTATCTGCCACCTTGTATTGCGATGATAAATTCCGCATGTGCGACGATAAATTCCGCACTTAGATCATTCTGCAGACGTCTATTTTCCATTATGCATGTCATTATCTTCATATACTTTCACATGCATAGTGGATTGTCATCATAAGTTGAAGTGGATCTCCACAAGTACAACCTGCCATGTGCATTTGCATTCCAAAAGCAAATTACTTATATGCACATCCTCAGGGGGAGCCCTTGCAACTTATGAAGACAATTCCTTATCCTTTACAATTTCACAGATTATATTCCCCGTTGAAAACTTCAACTAGTTTGTCATCAATCACCAACAAGGGGGAGATTGTAAGTGCATCTAGTGCCACCCCTAGTTGGTTTTGGAGTATTGACGAGAAACCTAGTTGAGGGACTAATGTGTTTGTGAGAATTGCAGGATAACACAGGTAGAAGTCCCTCATTGATTTGGTTTTCCTACCAGAGATGACCCCTAAAAATGTATGAAGACATTGAAGTCAAAGGTGGTATATGAAGATATTCACATTGAAGACTATGACAACAGAAGACACCACATGAAGCCTATGGAGCTCGAAGACTTAGATCTTTCGTAGTTCTTTTTCTTCTGTGTTGAGTCATAGGAACCACCATACTGTTAAGTGGGGTCCAAGAGAACCAGTCAGAATGACTGAAGTGATGCTTAAACAAAATCTATGTCTTCGAGTGAAGACTATGAGAGTGAATCTTGTCCAGATCAGACAAGTCAGCTTTGCTTGTAGCCCAAGTAAAGTTGTCGTGTGAGTTTGAAATCTGACCGTTGGAACATGTGTTAGTTCCTTAGTGACCCAGGGTCATTTCGGACAAATTAGGTCGGGTTGCCAAGTGGCTATAAATAGCCCACCCCCTACAACCATAAACGGTTGGCTGCTCAGATTCAGAGTACAGCTTTTGTCGTTTGAGAGCAACCCACCTCGAAGCCTTTGAGAGAGAATTCCTTGCGAGGATAAAGCCCTAACCACCCAGAGCCAAAGAGAATTAGGCATCACTTAAGTCTTTTTGTCTGTGTGATCTGAAGACTTATTACACTTGAGGACTGTGCATCCTCCAGCCGGTTAGGCGTCGTGTTCTGAGCATCCAAGAGACATTGTGGATTGCCGGTGAACAAATTCTGTGAAGGTTTGGGAGTCTACCTTGAAGACTTACCAGAGTGATTGGGCGAGGTCTGTGTGACCTTAGCTCAAGGGGAATACGGTGAGGACTGGGTGTCCTGAGCTGCGTGTTCAGGACTGGGTGTCCGGGACTGTGTGTCCTAAGGTTTAAATACCTAGCCGCCCTAACCAGACGTACAGTTGTCACAACAACTGGAACTGGTCCAACAAATCATTGTCTTCAACGAGTCACTGGTTTCATCTTCCCTTCCCTTTACTTACTGTTACTCCTTGTGAAGTCATTGTATGTTCGAACTATCTTTTGTCTTCACTGAGTGACTGCGTGTTCTGTGTGGCTTCACAATATCTTCCTACTTGATCCTTACTACATTGCTGCTATTAGTCATTGTGCTTTCACTCTATTGAATACTTGACTATGGCTTGCCTAGTGTAGTCTACCTTCCGCTGCAGGGTAATAGGTTTATTTCTATCGTTTGTCTTCATAACTTCCACGTTTTGAAGACTTTCATAAAAACCGCCTATTCACCCCCCCTCTAGTCGATATAACGCACTTTCAAAGCCCCCTCCCCCTTGGCCACCGCCCCCTCTAGATCTCATCTAGAGGGGCCGACCCCCTTTCCCCTTCTCCCTATAAATAGAGGGGCGAGGGGAGGGCTGCAACATGACATCCAAGGCGCAACCCCTCCCCTCCCCAACAGCTCTCCTCCTCCGCGTGAGCTTGGTGAAGCCCTGTCGGAGAACTGCCACTCCATCACCACCGCGCCGTCGTGCTGCTGTTGGAGCTTCTTCCTCACCTCTCCCTCCTCCTTGCTGGATCAAGGCGCAGGAGACGTCATCGGGCTGCACATGTGTTGAACGCAGAGGCACCGTTGTTCGGTGCTTAGATCGGATTCGGCCGCGATCTGAATCACTACGTGTACGACTCCTCCAACCGCGTTCTTGCAACGCTTCCGCTTAGCGATCTTCAAGGGTATGAAGATGCACTCCCTCTCTCTCGTTGCTAGTATCTCCTAGATTGATCTTGGTGACACGTAGGAAAATTTTGAATTATTGCTACGTTCCCCAACACGAATCCGCTTTGCCTGGCTCTCGAGTTGTTGTCTGTTGTTCCTTAACCGCTGCCGGGTCATCCCTTTATATACACAGGTTGACGCCCGCCGGTTTACAGAGTCCCAAGGTCAGATCATAAATGTGTTCGGCTTGGTCTCTGTCCTTCCTATCTTACAATGCAAGTTACATGAGAAAGGCGGTTTACATCTACAGGCCTTAACCCACCTTTGGGCCTTGGGCCTTCGTGAAGCGCCACCATCCTCACGTCTTTATGGGCTTCTATCTTCATAGAGTTAATCTCGTTACTCCGGGCCAGTTTACGTCCAGTAGTAATATCCCCAACACCACCCGCCCCCTCGTCGCACC
>NC_041382.1:741213925-741244088 GCF_002162155.2 Triticum dicoccoides | reverse complement strand
TCCGCCGTCGGCCGCAAATTGGCGATGAACCCGTCGCAACTCCATCGCCGCCGGCCAACACTCGCCGCAGTTGCACCTAATCCGTGAATGGACGTAGCAAAATTCAAAGACAGTTGTAGCAAAAACACTGCCGGAACTCACCGCCGCGCTTGAAGCACCATGGCCTCGTGAATGGATGTAGCAAAACACGTCTCCGGTAGTAGCAAAAAACAAGGTTGTTGCAACAAAAATGTCGTCTTCGTCGTTGCAAACACACAGATGGTAGTAGCAAAAATTTGACACAGTTGTAGCAAAAATGGCCGTTGTCGCCGTCGCCGGTCACAGAAAATGGCCGTCGTTGCAAAATCAGAAGATGGTTGTAGCAGAAAACCAGGCTACTTCTAGCAAAATTAAAATACGGTAGTAGCAAAACTTGGTCTGATCTAGCAAATGAGAAAAGATGGTAGCACAAAATGTTTCGGGTTCCAGCAAAAAAAGACACTGGTTCCAGCAAATTGTGATGCCAGTACAAGCAAGAATAAATGTCGGTTGTAGCATGTTGGAGTCGCCGCCGATGTTGGTTGTAGCTCATCGCGTTGTCGCTTCCAGCTTCTCTAGCGGCAGGTTCTAGCAAAATTGCTTGTGGTTTGCAGCACCACTGGCAGCCTGCGGTCATCCTTGGTCACTGCCGTCGCGCGCCACCGGTTGCCACTCCTGCTCGTCGCCATTGTAGCATGGTCGCCGCTGTTTGAAGCACCCTATCCCACGCCGCAAGCTGGGTTGCCGCACCGCCGCGGTGATGGATGGGCGGCCGCTCGCCGGAGTAGCGCGGGGCGGGTGGATGGCGGCCGCTCGCCGGAGTAGCGCGGGGCGGGTGGATGGCGGCCGCTCGCCGGAGTAGCGCGGGGGTGAGTGGATGGCGACCGCTCGCCGGAGCAACGGGGGCATGTGGATGATGGCTGCTCGCGACATCGACGGTGGTCATCACCGGCAAGAATTTATTTGAGGAGCAACGGAGAGAAGACGGGCGAGAGGATAAGGAAAGAAAATAAATGGTGGAGTGATTCGTGCGGAATAATAGAGACAGGCTTAAGCGGTAGTGGGTGGGGTTTGTTGTCAGCGTGGACTTGACCGGCGGAGTTTCAGCCGGTCGGCCGGCTTTAAACGTTTTCCAATCTTTAAACTAGTGTTGATTGTCGGTGTTGCTACTCCAAGCCCACAACTATGTCGCGAATTAATCTTTAGAAGAAAAAAAAAATCTCATAAGAAGAAATCGCTGATTGCAGCATCTCGAAACAGAGGACCCGCCAGTTCTAGCAGAATTCATCTCTTTATACAGATCAGTTTTACAATTGCAGATTATTTATAAACCACGCATCTCGGTAAATACAAGTGAACAAGAAACCAATAGAATAAGCTGAAACAGCGTCTAAACCATGAATTTCCTACGCCGCAGCAATGGAAGCAGCGAGCGCCACCACCGGGCGGCGCTCTGCCTGCAACTCGGTCAGTAGAAGACGTCCAGCAGCGCCTGGCGGAGGACGTCGTAGTCGTCGCGGCTTCGGAGGCCCCAGACGGAGCCACCACGCGCGTAGGCGCGGCGCAGCCAGGCGAGGTGGGTAGCGAGCACGCGGCAGAGGACGGCACAGGCTTCCGGCAAGTGGCAGGCGAGCGGGGGCCAGGGGTTGAGCGGCGGCCACCGCAGCGGCGCCGAGACGTGGAACAGCTGCGCGAAGCCCTTCACCGCCGCGAACGCCACCAGCAGGTGGAGCCCCATCGGTGGCTAGCTAGCTCGGTTCAGTCCACAGCTCCACTCCACGTCCTCTGTTCTTTCGCCACGGTGAGGCTCTGTCTTTAGATGCTGCCCATGACACTGGTGGGTGGGTGCTTGGCCGGTGCCCGGGTTGCGGCCTTCCCCGGGTGCCAGCGCGAACGAAATGAAATGGATGAGTTGTTATTATCGTCGTCGTCGTTGTGAGTGAAGACGGAGAGGACGCATCTTGGCTGGATCTGAGCAAGAGTTATGATTGTGACGAGGAGCAGCAGCTTCTGGATGTGCCGTTATCCCGAGGGCGGAATTGGGAAATACACCCGTGGCGGGTGGGCTCGGCCGGGTCGATCTGAGGTCTCAGCACAGACGCAATTACTAGTTACTTTCATGTGTTTATTTCACGGCAGGCCATCGAACTACAGTGCTGTGCTGGAACCAAGGTTTTGGGTACCGGGCGGAAAATTCAGATATCGCCCGGTATCCGCTGGAACCAAGGTTTTGGGTACCGGGCGGAAAATTCAGATATCGCCCGGTATCCGCGTTTCTCGCTACCCACGAGAAAGCTGCGTACTGAGCAAAAAATTTGAATTTTTTGAATTTGAACGATAGGTGAATCGAACCCACAACCTCACACACGTTGAAGACAAACGTGGAGAACATGCCACTGCACCAACATTGAATTTATAAACTTCTTGAGCTCCGAGCTAATATATTCCTATATCAGAAAATTTTGAATTCAAATTATGTTTTAAAATTCGAGCGGTTTTTCCTCCTAATTTTGCGGTATCCGCGTTTCTCGCCCACCCTCGGAATTTTGTTGGGATTCGATAGCCAAAACGTTGGCTGGAACTCGTACCAGTGTCTCAAAGCACCCGTGCCCACATTGCCACTTGACAATCCTATATGGTTTTCACCCCCAAAAAAAGGAAAAAGACAAAGCCCGTGGTATTCGTCTTTTTTAGACCAATGATGAGATATAACCAAACAGTAAATTCATCTAAAAGATTAAACAGTAAATGATACCTTTCCACCGATTCTACGTCCCGCTCCCCAGCATTTCCTTCCAGCTTCTTCATTCCTCTCGTGTTTCTGCTTTGTTTACTTGATTGATGCGGCACTTCTCCACGTCGCCATGAGTCTCTTGCTGTGTGGTTTACGTTCGAGGACAGAGGTTAGCTTTGGGTTATTCGATGTTGCAACATTCGTCCGACATGCAATGGCATTGTTTTTATGTTGTTGCAAACACACGTCAACATGATGTGATGATTCTTAAGGTCTGCTACAAATGTTGTGTTGCTGAAAACGTGGGTTTACATGCTATATATGTTGTGATGATTCTTCTCGAGGATTCTGCTCCGACCAATGAGGATTTGTTGCATACTAGGAAAAAGGTCATGCATGGTTGTGCTTTACATGGCTAACTTTTTTTTATCCTTATTTTTGACACACCACAACAGAAGTTTTGCTACCATGTTGAAAATGTAGAGCACGGAAGTTCTATGCTGCAATGCTCGAACGATAAAGACTTTGCAATTTAAACTAAAGGCTAGGGAGGCCGCCAATATGGGGCTCGCCCCACCCGACCAGTGGCTAGTGTTCCCCTAATCAAAAGGGTTACATCTGCCGCGGCAAAAGAAGCTACAACGAACGGTGCACCCACATGCTAAGCTGACACAGATGCATCCTGCAGGCTTAACTTAGCCAACACCTGAGCTACCCTATTCCGATCCATATTACCATGAGTGATCTTAACACCATCTAAGCCACTTGCAATCTTCTTAATTTCTTCGTTGAGGAAGGCATGGCTTGATCTGTCATGGCCCTGACAGTCTAGTCCGCGGCAAGATATTGCGCCTGTTTTGCTTTCTTCCTTCCCCCGCTTCTTTCTTTGTTTCTTCTGCTTCTTTGCTTGTTGCTTTTGTGTGTTCTCAGTCTCTGTGCAAGTAAAAGTAGTTGGCCATTAGAACTTCTCCAAGAGATGAATATGTTATTTGGGCAAATACAACACTGTATATGGGCTTTACCACTAAATTCTTGGGTCTCGAGACTTCCAGCAAGATGATCCTCATCATCATCCATCAGCACCACACTTGCCTATGTAAATTGATAGGTTGACTTGTAAAGGCAATAAATAATTTGCAATGTGCACAAAATAAGATATCTACATAAGCTGATTTTGACTAGAAATGCTTAATTAGCTTACAGGGGAAGAGTAGATAATAAACCAAAGAATCACTTGTCAGTTGATGAGGTAATCTATACCTCAAGATACTCGGCTGCAGTCCTTTTATGTTGTCTCCTGGGGGCTGCTTCAAATACCTTGTTGTGTTTGCAATCAATGACTATCACAACCTTTCTATCTGATTGAGCTTTTATATAGTTTGCATCAAGCAACTGTATATCAAGAGTTATCTGCTTCAAACCACAGAATCACTTGTCAGTTGAGGTAATAATAAGTTCAAAAGGATGAACATCAACTGAAACATTAGAGTATCAAATTAACAGTACTTACAGTTCGTTTCTTTGCAGATTTCAGACATTCCGGTGTAGCTCTTCTCAGGAGTCCAACTTTAGTTTCAAACCTCTTCTTTAGTTCTAGAAGATGCTCCAGGTACCCCTCATTTAAGGCAGAAATTGTCATGGAGGTGAGATAATCATAATCACTGGCATGTACATCAGGGCTTCTTCCATTTTCTTCCCTGTATATTGTTGCTCCTACGGCAGCGGGCAGAACTTCCTTTGGGAGGGTATCAAATCCCTTTTCAGCAATCTCTTGTAGCAGATCCTTTTGCTTCCTGGGAATGATCTTGATATCACCACTCAGAACACCAGAGAGGAACCTAGCTCTGTTGTCAACTTGCTTCAGCTTCTTCTCGAAAAATTCAAGCATTGCAACCTGCACAACAAGTATCAGTTAATGTGGTATTTTGCAGATGAACAGGGCAACAAGCAGAGTGAAAATTGAACACCTCAACAAATACATTTACCTACCTTTCCGGATGGAGATCAAGCCTCGATTTGTAGAACTAGGTGCGGATTCGCTCCAGCCCCCCCGAACCAGGATCACGATCGAGTGAGGGGTTCCAGATTTGCAGTGGCCGCCGGCCGTCGCGCGTCTTGTCGCACCTGCGGTTGTTTCTGGGTCGAAGAAGGCTATGGGCGCTCCGATCTGATGTCGACGGGTGGAGGCCAAGCAAATGAAGCCTCGAATTGGAGGACTACGACCGGATTCGCTCCAGCCCCTCCGAACACCGATCACGATCGAGCGAGAGGGTCGAGATCTGGACGCCGCCGCGCGTCTCGTCGCTGCTGTCTAGCGCCACTTCACGTCCGCGGTTGAGTCCGGATCGAAGAAGGGTAGCGGTGCTCCGTGGAGGCAGCAGAAATAAACAGCGACGGTGGGGAAAGCTGGGGTTGCTGGTTGCAGTTGTACGCATCGAGTTCGTATCGAAATCGCATCGGGGCAGGAGAAGTCCACGGTTCAAACATGGCAAGTGCGGCCAGACGTGAGCCTGACAAGTAAGCTCATTGGGTTTCTGTATGTACCACTAGCACTAGCTTTGCATGCGCCTTTGTTTTGTTAACGTACACATCTTTCTTTGCAGAGAAACTTTCATATGTGAACTGATCTACAAATCTTTATTTTTGTCGAGAAAATCTCATGTGTATCACCATTCAGAACTCACTCCTATCATCCTATGCATTGGCTAGTGCTGCCATATGTGAGTTCACAAAAAATAAGCTCCTTGGATTTGTGTATATATGCACTTGCGTGCGTATTTGTATCTGAGAAACTGAGCATCTCTAGCAGACCCCTTAAATCACGCCGAACTACAAAAAAGCTGCTAGTTTACGGTTTTACGTGAAAAAAGTGGCCCGAACAGACACTGTATCAGACGCGGCTTGTAAAGAAATTTGCGGGGCGCGGCAAATCTTCGCCCTCAACCTTTATATACACGAGGTGAGAAGCTGACCTGAGCTTGACCCCTATCGGCAGCGATATTTGGCGGGAGGGACATTTTCGCGCGGCAGCTGCCGCTTCCCCTTCCCTCCGCCGCCATTGTTATCCCTTCGCCTGCTCCGGACCACCTTCCCCGGCTTTGTATTGCCGCCATGGAAGCCTCCCAGCCATTACCCGTCATCGTCGATGTCATCCACGCGCCAACCCCTCCGACAGATCTCTTCGCCGGCCATGTCGCGCTCGTTGCGGTTCAAGGCTCCACCCCGCAACCCCGCAAGAGGCAGGGCAATGTCGTCGTCCAGGGTGGCGCTCCCGCAGCCCCCGCCGAGAATGCACACGCGACTGCTTCCGCCGCCGTTGCGAATCCTGTCCGGCCCACACCGGCAAAGAAAGGGAAGGTTTCGGGTGTGAAATGCAAGAAGCCCACCGCAAGAGCTACCTTGCCAACACCTCCCCCGATTGCCCCGGCAAGAGCTACCCAGAGGATGCCCGCCGACGAAGTTGCTGCCGCCGCCCCCGAGGTGTTCGACGAATGGGCGCAAGGTATGATACTTCGATTTCTTCTAGTTGTTACACTTTTCGCCATTGCGCTTGTTCGTGACTTGTTGAGCAAAATTGTAGCGCCGTCTTGTATGATGCGACTGCCGAGTTTGTGCACTTGCCGGACGGCAACACTGTCGATATCGATGAAGCCCTGATTGGTGATTACGGTTACAATGACATGGATCGTGGCGTGCACGGTCATGATGAGGAAGAAGATGAGGTGGAGGAGGTTGAGGAGGGGGTGTTCGACCAAGCGCAAGCAAAAGTGCGCGCAAGATCGAAGAACTACACACAATTGGAAGATCAAATCTTGATCAAGGCATGGAAATCGGTGTCTCTTGATGCGTGCACCGGAACTGAACAAACCACCAAGCGGTATTGTCAAAGGATAGAGGATCAGTTCTTCCGCATGATGGCAAAGTATCCCAATAGGACGCCACGCACCTTTAGGTCAATCCAAGGTCATTGGGACGTGATTAAAGGAAATATGCCCTAGAGGCAATAATAAAGTTGTTATTTATATTTTCTTATATCATGATAAATGTTTATTATTCATGCTAGAATTGTATTAACCGGAAACTTACTACATGTGTGAATACATAGACAAACAGAGTGTCACTAGTTTGCCTCTACTTGACTAGCTTGTTGAATCAATGATGGTTATGTTTCCTAACCATAGACATGAGTTGTCATTTGATTAACGGGATCACATCATTAGAGAATGATGTGATTGAATTGACCCATCCGTTAGCTTAGCACGATGATTGTTTAGTTTTTTTGCTATTGCTTTCTCCATAACTATAAATGTTCCTATGACTATAAGATCATGCAACTCCCGAATACCGTAGGAACACTTTGTGTGCTACCAAACATCACAACGTACCTGGGTGATTATAAAGGTGCTCTACGGGTGTCTCTGATGGTGTTTGTTGAGTTGGCATGGATCAAGATTAGGATTTGTCACTCCAATTGTCGCAGCGGTATCTATGGCCCCTCTCGGTAATGTACATCACTATAAGAATGCAAGCAATGTAGCTAATGAGTTAGTTACCGGATGTAGCATTACGGAACGAGTAAAGAGACTTGCCGGTAACGAGATTGAACTAGGTATTGAGATACCGACGATCGAATCTCGGGCAAGTAACATACCGATGACAAAGGAACAACATATATCGTTATGCGGTTTGACCGATAAAGATCTTCGTAGAATATGTAGGAATAAATATGAGCATCCAGGTCCCTCTATTGGTTATTGACCGGAGACATGTCTCGGTCATGTCTACATAGTTCTCGAACTCGTAGGGTCCGCACGCTTAACGTTCAGTGACGATCGGTATTACGAGTTTATGTGTTTTGATGTACCGAAGGTAGTTCGGAGTCCCGGATTTCATCACGGACATGACGAGAGTCTCGAAATGGTCGAGACGTAAAGATCGATATATTGGAAGCCTATGTTTGGACATCGGAATGGTTCCGGGTGAAATCGGAAGTATACCGGAGTACCGGGAGGTTATCGGAACCCCCGGGAGGTATATGGGCCTTATTGGGCCTTAGTGGAAGAGAGGGGAAAGAAGCAAAGGAGGGGGCTCCCCCGCCCAACCCAATCCGAATTGGAAGGGGGTCGGCCCCCCTTTCCTTCCTTCTTCCCTCTCCTTCCTTCTCTTCTAGAACCAACAAAGGGAAGGGGGAATCCTACTCCCGGTGGGAGTAGGACTCCTTGGGGCGCGCCTAGATAGGCCGGCCCCTTCCCCCTTCTCCACTCCTTTATATATGGGGGAGGGAGGCATCCCATAGACACACAAGTTGATCATTGATCTTTAGCCGTGTGCGGTGCCCCCCTCCACCATAATCCACCTCGGTAATATGTAGCGGTGCTTAGGGGAAGCCCTGTTCCGGTAGCAACATCATCACCGCCATCACGCCGTCGTGCTGACGAAGCTGTACCTTAAAGCTCTAATGGATCGTGAGTTCGCGGGACGTCACCGAGCCGAACGTGTGCAGATCGCGGAGGTGTCGTATCTTCGGTACTAGATCGGTCGATCGTGAAGACGTACGACTACATCAACCGCATTGTCATAACGCTTCCGCTTACGGTCTACGAGGGTACCTAGACGATGTTCTCCCATCTCGTTGCTATGCATCACCATGATCTTGCTCTGCGTAGGAATTTTTTTGAAATTACTGCGTTCCCCAACACTGGTATCAGAGCCAGGTTTATGCGTAGATGTTATATGCATGAGTAGAACACAAAGGAGTTGTGGGCATGGGTATATACATATTGCTTACCGTCACTAGTTGATTCTTGATTCAACAACATTGTTGGATGAAGCGGCCCAGACCGACATTACGCGTACGCTTACGCGAGACTGGTTCTACCGACATGCTTCGCACACAGGTGGCTAGTGGGTGTCCTATTCTCCAGCTTTAGTTGAATCAGATTCAATGAACATGTTTCTTTCTGAAGATCAAAAAGCAATCACTATACCGCGTTGTGGTTTTTGATGCATAGGTAAGAACGGTTCTTGCTCAGCCCGTAGCAGCCACATAAAACTTACAACAACAAAGTAGAGGACGTCTAACTTGTTTTTGCAGGGCATGTTGTGATGTGATATGGTCAAGACATGATGCTAAATTTTATTGTATGAGATGATCATGTTTTGTAACATAGTTATCGGCAACTGGCAGGAGCCATATGGTTGTCGTGTTATTGTTTGAAATGCAATCGCCATGTAATTGCTTTACTTTATCACTAAGCGGTAGCGATAGTCGTAGAAGCAATAGTTGGCTAGACGACAACGATGCTTTGATGGAGATCAAGATATCAAGCCGGTGACGATGGTGATCATGACGGTGCTTTGGAGATGGAGATCAAAGGCACAAGATGATGATGGCCGTATCATATCACTTATATGGATTGCATGTGATGTTTATCCTTTATGCACCTTATTTTGCTTAGTTCGGCGGTAGCATTATAAGATGATCTCTCACTAAATTTCAAGGTATAAGTGTTCTCCCTGAGTATGCACCGTTGCTACAGTTCATCATGCCGAGACACCACGCGATCATCGGGTGTGATAAGCTATACGTTCACATACAATAGGTGCAAGCCAGTTTTGCACACGCGGAATACTTGGGTTAAACTTGACGAGCCTAGCATATGCAGATATGGCTTCGGAACACTCGAGACCGAAAGGTCGAGCATGAATCATATAGTAGATATGATCAACATAGTGATGTTCACCATTGAAAACTACTCCATCTCATGTGATGATCGGACATGGTTTAGTTGATATGGATCACGTAATCACTTAGATGATTAGAGAGATGTCTATATAAGTGGGACTTCTTAAGTAATTTGATTAATTGAACTTTAATTTATCATGAACTTAGTACCTGATAGTATTTTGCATGTCTATGTTGTTGTAGATAGATGGCCCGTGTTGTTGTTCCGTTGAATTTTAATGCGTTCCTAGAGAAAGCTAAGTTGAAAGATGATGGTAGCAACTACATGAACTGGGTCCATAACTTGAGAATTATCCCCATTGCTGCGCAGAAGAATTACGTCCTGGAAGCACCGCTAGGTGACAAACCCTCTACAGGAGCAACGCCAGATGTTATGAACACCTGGCAGAGCAAAGCTGATGACTACTCGATAGTTCAGTGTGCCATGCTTTACGGCTTAGAACCGGGACTTCAACGATGTTTTGAACGTCATGGAGCATATGAGATGTTCCGGGAGTTGAAGTTAATATTTCAAGCAAATGCCCGGATTGAGAGATATGAAGTCTCCAATAAGTTCTATAGCTGCAAAATGGAGGAGAATAGTTCTGTCAGTGAACATATACTCAGAATGTCTGGGTACCACAACCACTTGACTCAACTGGGAGTTAATTTTCTTGATGATAGTGTCATTGACAGAGTTCTTCAATCACTGCCACCAAGCTACAAGAGCTTCGTGATGAACTATAATATGCAAGAGATGGATAAGACGATTCCTGAGCTCTTCGCAATGCTAAAGGTCGCGGAGGTAGAAATCAAGAAGGAGCATCAAGTGTTGATGGTCAACAAGACCACCAGTTTCAAGAAAAGGGGCAAAGGGAAGAAGGGGAACTTCAAGAAGAACAGCAAGCCAGTTGCTGCTCAAGTGAAGAAACCCAAGTCTGGACCGAAGCCTGAGACTGAGTGCTTCTACTGCAAAGGAACTGGTCACTGGAAACGGAACTGCCCCAAGAATTTGGCGGAGAAGAAGGATGGCAAAGTGAAAGGTATATTTGATATACATGTTATTGATGTGTATCTTACTAATGCTCGCAGCAGTTCCTGGGTATTTGATACTGGTTCAGTTGCTAACATTTGCAACTCGAAATAGGGGCTACGAATTAAGCGAAGATTGGCTAAGGACGAGGTGACGATGCGCATGGGAAATGGTTCCAAAGTCGATGTGATCGCCGTAGGCACGCTACCTCTACATCTACCTTTGGGATTAGTTTTAGACCTAAATAATTGTTATTTGGTGTCTGCGTTGAGCATGAACATTATATCTGGATCTTCTTTGATGCGAGATGGTTATTCCTTTAAATCAGAGAATAATGGTTGTTCTATTTATGTGAGTAATATCTTTTATGGTCATGCACCCCTGATGAGTGGTCTATTTTTACTAAATCTTGATAGTAGTGATACACATGTTCATAGTATTGAAGCCAAAAGATGCAGAGTTGATAATGATAGTGCAAGTTATTTGTGGCACTGCCGTTTAGGTCATATTGGTGTAAAACGCATGAAGAAACTCCATTCTGATGGACTTCTGGAATCACTTGATTATGAATCACTTGGTACTTGAGAACCATGCCTCATGGGCAAGATGACTAAAACTCCATTCTCCGGGACAATGGAGCGAGCAACAGAGTTATTGGAAATCATACATACAAATGTATGTGGTCCAATGAACATTGAAACTCGCGGCGGATATCGTTATTTTCTCACCTTCACACATGATTTGAGTAGATATGGGTATATCTACTTGATGAAGCATAAGTCTAACACATTTGAAAAGTTCAAAGAATTTCAGAGTGAAGTGGAAAATCATCGTAACAAGAAAATCAAGTTTCTAGTATCTGATCGTGGAGGGGAATATTTCAGTTATGAGTTTGGACTTCATTTGAAACAATGCGAATAGTTTCGCAACTCACGCCACCTGGAACACCACAGTGTAATGGTGTGTCCGAGCGTCGTTATCGTACTTTACTAGATATGGTACGATCTATGATGTCTCTCACTGATTTACCGCTATCATTTTGGGGTTACGCTTTAGAGACAACTGCATTCACATTAAATATGGCACCATCTAAATCCGTGGAGACGACACCTTATGAACTGTGGTTTGGCAAGAAACCCAAGTTGTCGTTTCTTAAAGTTTGGGGCTGCGATGCTTATGTGAAAAAGCTTCAACTTGATAAGCTCAAACCCAAATCGAAGAAATGTGTCTTCCTAGGATACCCAAAGGAGACTGTTGGGTACACCTTCTATCATAGATCCGAAGGCAAGATATTCATTGCTAAGAATGGATTCTTTCTAGAGAAGGAGTTTCTCTCGAAAGAAGTGAGTGGGAGGAAAGTAGAACTTGATGAGGTAACTGTACCTTCTCCCTTATTGGAAAGTAGTTCATCACTGAAATCAGTTCCAGTGATTCCTACACTAGTAAGTGAGGAAGCTAATGATGATGATCATGAAACTTCTGATCAAGTTACTACCGAACCTCGTAGGTCAACCAGAGTAAGATCCGCACCAGAGTGGTACGGTAATCCTGTTCTGCAAGTCATGTTACTTGACCATGACGAACCTACGAACTATGAGGAAGCGATGATGAGCCCAGACTCCGCAAAATGGCTTGAAGCCATGAAATCTGAGATGGGATCCATGTATGAGAACAAAGTGTTGACTTTGGTTGACTTGCCTGATGATCGGCAGACCATAGAGAATAAATGGATCTTCAATAAGAAGACTGACGATGACGGTAATGTTACTATCTACAAAGCTCAACTTGTTGCGAAAGGTTTTCGACAAGTTCAAGGAGTTGACTACGATGAGACCTTCTCACCCATAGCGATGCTTAAGTCCGTCCGAATCATGTTAGCAATTGCCGCATTTTATGATAATGAAATTTGGCAAATGGATGTCAAAACTGCATTCCTTAATGTATGCCTTAAAGAAGAGTTGTATATGATGCAACCAGAAGGTTTTGTCGATTCAAAAGGTGCTAACAAAGTGTGCAAGCTCCAGCGATCCATTTATGGACTGGTGCAAGCCTCTCGGAGTTGGAATATACGCTTTGATTGTGTGATCAAAGCATATGGTTTTATACAGACTTTTGGAGAAGCCTGTATTTACAAGAAAGTGAGTGGGAGTGAGGGAGTCCTGGATTAGGGGGTCTCCGGACAGTTGTGCTATATCCTTTGGCCGAACTGTTAGACTATGAAGATACGAGATTGAAGACTTCATCCCGTGTCCGGATGGGACTCTACTTGGCGTGGAAGGCAAGCTAGGCAATACGGATATGTATATCTCCTCCTTTGTAACCGACCTTGTGTAACCCTAGCCCCCTCTGGTGTCTATATAAACCGGAGGGTTTTAGTCCGTAGGACAACATAAAATCATACTATAGGCTAGCTCCTAGGGTTTAGCCTCTTTGATCTCGTGGTAGATCAACTCTTGTAATACTCATATCATCAAGAACAATCAAGCAGGACGTAGGGTATTACCTCCATCAAGAGGGCCCGAACCTGGGTAAACATCGTGTCTCCTGCCTCCTGTTACCATCCGCCTTAGACGCACAGTTCGGGACCCCCTACCCGAGAGCTGCCGATTTTGACACCGACAGGGAGCTCCGTAGCATTTCTGATATTATATGTAGATGACATATTGTTGATCGGAAATTATACTAAATTTCTGAATAGCATAAAAGGATACTTGAATAAGAATTTTTCAATGAAAGACCCCGGTGAAGCTGCTTATATATTGGGCATCAAGATCTATAGAGATAGATCAAGACGCTTGATTGGACTTTCACAAAGCACATACTGCAGGCCAATTCGCTTGGCCATCTGGAGCGGATCGAAAGCTACGCCCCTGGCCTTCAGGTCAGATTTGGAAACTTGAACTACACGGCCGACATCCGCGGAGACTTGATCTTCGACGGATTTGAGCCCATGCGGGACGCGTCGTACAGTCGCGACGAGCAAGACGTAACTCTACTGTCGGACAGTGTTCGAGAGATTGCATCCGCAGCTACTCCGGCCGTTAATCCGGAGCAAATCGCACCATCCGAGAGAGGAGGGATAGACCCCTCCATGGAGGCCGCACTCTCAGCAGATACTAACTTCACCCCTTTCGAGAGCCGCGTCGCCGAACCACTGGATTTATCCCCGGCCACAGACTCCGAGCCGCTCACATCCGTGGCCGTCGAATCCGAATGGGCGCCGATCATGGAGTTCACCTCCACGGATATCTTTCAGCACTCACCTTTCGGAGATGTGCTAAATTCATTAAAGTCTCTCTCCCTGACAGGAGAACCTTGGCCGAACTATGTCCGGCTAGAATGGGATGCAGACGATGAAGAAATTCGCTGCCCACCCACCACCCACTTAGTAGCCACTGTCGATGACTTAACCGACATGCTCGACTTCGACCCCGAAGACATCGATGGTATGGAAGACGATGCAGGAGATGAACCAGAACCACTGCCCACAGGGCGCTGGACCGCTACTTCATCACATGACGTGTACATGGTGGATGCACCCAGAGAGGCAATGGCGAAGAGACAGTGGAGGATGCACCCTCCAAGCAACCCAAGTGCCGACGTCAGCGGCGCCGCTCTAAGTCCCTCCATAGCAAAAACAGCGATAACAGCGCAAGAGGAAATAATAGTCCACGCGACTCCGGAAGAAACGACAACTGCACCACCCCGGTGGCAGAACACGATGTAGGATCGAAAGTATGTCTAGAGGGGGGTGATTAGACTACTTGACCAAATAAAAACTTAACCTTTTCCCAATTTTAGTTCTTGGCAGATTTTAGCTAATTTAGGAAAGTCAAGCAATCATCTCATAATTCAAGCAAGCATGCAAAGAGTATATAGGCAGTGGAAAGTAAAGCATGCAACTTGCAATAATGTAAAAGGAAGGGTTTGGAGAATTCAAACGCAATTGGAGACACAAATGTTTTTCCCGTGGTTCGGATAGGTGGTGCCATCCTACATCCACGTTGATGGAGACTTCAACCCACGAAGGGTAACGGTTGCGCGAGTCCACACAGGGCTCCACCCAAGGGTAACGGTTGTGCGAGTCCACACAGGGCTCCACCCATGAAGGGTCCACGAAGAAGTAACCACCCACAAAGGGTCCACGAAGAAGCAACCTTGTCTATCCCACCATGGCCATCGCCCACACAGGACTTGCCTCACTAGCGGTAGATCTTCACGAAGTAGGCGATCTCCTTGCCCTTACAAACTCCTTGGTTCAACTCCACAATCTTGTCGGAGGCTCCCAAGTGACACCTAGACAATCTAGGAGACACCACTCTCCAAGAAGTAACAAATGGTGTGTAGGTAATGAACTCCTTGCTCTTGTGCTTCAAATGATAGTCTCCCCAACACTCAACTCTCTCTCATAGGATTTGGATTTGGTGGAAAGAAGATTTGAGTGGAAAGCAACTTGGGAAGGCTAGAGATCAAGATTCATATGGTAGGAATGGAATGTCTTGGTCTCAACACATGAGCAGGTGGTTCTCTCTCAGAACATATGAGTTGGAATGGTGTATGTGTTCTGATGGCTCTCTCCACGAATGAAGAGGAGGTTGAGGGGTATATATAGCCTCCACACAAAATCCAACCATTACACACAGTTTTCCAATCTCGGTGGGACCGAATCAACAAACCCGATCAGACCGAAAATGTAAACCTAGTGACTGTTAGAGATTTTCGGTGGGACTGACATGCAAGTCGGTAGGACCGATATGGTTAGGGTTTGGGCATAACGTAATCTCGGTGAGACCGATTACACAAACTCGGTGAGACCGAATTTGGTAATTAGCTAACCAGAGAGTTGGTCAGGCAAACTCGGTGGGACCGATTTGCTCTTTCGGTGAGACCAAAAAGTTACAAAGGGGAAACACTGAATTTACATTGCAATCTCGGTGGGACCGATTCGCTCTTTCGGTGAGACCGAAAAGTTACGAAAGGGAAACAGAGAGTTTGCAACCCCATCTCGGTGAGACCGAGATCCCTATCGGTAGAACCGAATTGCTAGGGTTTGGCAGTGGCTTATGACAAGTGAAACTCGGTGGCGCCGGATAGGAAGAATCGGTAGGACCGAGTTTGGCTTAGGGTTTAGGTCATATGTGGATATGGGAAAGTAGTTGAGGGTTTTTGGAGCATATCACTAAGCACATGAAGCAAGAGGCTCATTAAGCAACACCTCATCCCTCCTTGATAGTATTGGCTTTTCCTAAAGACTCAATGTGATCTTGGATCACTAAAATATAAAATGAAGAGTCTTGAGATTTTGACCTTGAGCCAATCCTTTTTCCTTAGCATTTTGAGGGTTCCACTTTCACATCCATGCCATGCCAATCATTGAGCTTTCCTGAAATAATCATCTTGGAATAGCATTAGCTCAATGAGCTATATGTTGTTATGAATTACCAAAACCACCTAGGGATAGTTGCACTTTCAATCTCCCCCTTTTTGGTAATTGATGACAACATATAGATCAAAGCTTCGACAAATGATAATAAGCATGAAATATATCGTCGCATTGAGAAGGATGTGATAATTAAGAGCTCCCCCTAAATTTGTGCATATTTAAAATTTGCTTTGGACTACAAATGCACAAGGAGTTAGAGTCATGGGTTACTCTTCCATGTCACATACATCTTGGTGGAGCGCTTAAAATGATAAGAATGAAATACATGCATTCATCAACAAGAATAGTGAATGATCACATAAGATAGATAAGATAATAGCATTAAGCAAGCATTAAGTGTAGCTTATGATCAAACACATGATCATCAATGTCTCACAAATAATGACGTAGTATCTCAAGCACTCAAAAGCAAACAAGTTCGAAAAACCACCAAATAAAGCAAGAGAGAAAAGCAACACTCTCTCTCTCGAAGCCTATGATCTATACATCTTCTCCCCCTTTGGCAACAAGTTACCAAAAAGTTCCTAGAAAATGCATAGTGCTAGATCGACGCTCAGGCTCGATCTTCTGGTGGTGGTGGAGTCCGGATCACTCCAAGGACGAAGGCTTCGGTAGACGCTAAAGTAGACGCTGGAGTTGGAGCTGAAGTAGATGCTGGAGCTTGTGGAACTGAGGCTGTAGCTGGTGCTGAAGTGGTGGCTCTGGTGTCAGCAACTGGCACGGCAGATGACCTCGGGCCTCATGGCACTCTGGCAAAGGCATGAGTGGTAGTCCTGCCTCTCCTCTCTTGCATGTCCTCCTGGAGATGCTCCACTGCAGACTGAACTTCCGTTACTTTGACATCCAAGTCATAGAACTTCTGTTCCATGATTCTCTCTAGGCTCTGCTAATTCTGAGTGAGGGTGGCCAGACTTTGCTCAATCCTTAGCGTGGATGCAATCAAGTAACCAAGCTGCTCTTGTTTAGTCTTCAAGAAATACTCAGATGCCTCCTCTTGAGTTGGCATCTTGGCAGCTTTCTCCTTTCTTGCCTTCTCCTTCTTTGCTTGTGCTTGAACTGATGATGGCTCATTCTCAGTCATGACCACTTGGTTATCCTCAAAATCTGGACGGATGGGCAGGTGTTCCTTGTCCAATAAGTATATGCCTGTGCCCATCTTAGAGTTGATGAGCTCCTGGATCTGAGGGGCATATCCGCAACTCCTCTTCCGATCTGCTGCAGTCCTTTTGATAGTTTCCACTATGAGGCTCATCACCTTGAACTTCTGAGGCACATCAAATACATGTAGCAAGTTGATCGCATGGCCTCTGATCATCTTGTGATCACCTGACTTGGGCAACAAGGTGTGCCTCAAGATCCAATTGATGGTTGGCAGTCCTGACAGAAGATAGTGCACTGAGCCAAATTTGAAAGTGTCAAGTGCCTCATTTGGAATTTCCTTATACATATTGGACATGGAATTGTGGTCCATTTTCTTCTTGGCATATATGTCCAAGTCATCATCATGCTCCTCTGGGGCATTAATGAGCTGTGCCCACTCAGCCACTGTAGATTGGTACCTTGTACCCTCAGACATCCATGTGATCTTTCCATCTGGGTAAAAGTGTGCCGTGGAGTAGAATTGCATGATCAGTTCCTCGTTCCACTTTGTGAGCTTCTGCCCAACAAAGTCAGCAACTCCACAAGCACTAAAGCTGTCATATACTCCAGGGTAGTGTTCCTCCTTCTCCCTCATGTAGGTCCAGTCGACCCATCTAATGTCACATACAATGGGCTTCTTATCTAGCAGCACTGTCTCATAGAAATCTTGCTGTTCCTTGGTGTGAAAGCTGTAATCCACGACAGTCCTTCTCCTTGAAGCATACAGATCTGCTTCTCTCCACTTCCTCAACCCTGAATCTCTCCTGAGCTTCATGTCCTCAGCCACAGGATGAGCATCGTTGTGGTCTGGCATCTTGGGCTTGAGCTTTCTCAGAACATTCTCTTCCTCTTCTTCAGCAACAGTCTCAGGCACTGGGGCCTTGTTCTTCTCAGCTGCAGGAATGCTCCTTGTATTCCTCTTGGGTGTGGACTTGGGCTTGGAGGCAGCTTTGGGCTTAGATGCAGTAGCCCCTGATCTTATGGCATCACCCATCAGCTTGGGTGCCTTGGGTGCTGGTGCAGCTACCTCTTCTTCCTCTTCCTCTTCCATGATGGAAGCCTTTCCTAGCACTCTGGCTACGGTCTTCTTGACCCTTTCCTTCCTCTTCTTGCCTTCTGCAGCAACTGGCTCTTGGGGAGTGGGCTTCTCAGTTGAGGCTCTTGCCTTTGACATGGGCTGCCTGCCTGCTGGCCTTTTGATCTTTAGGCCTGGCTTTGTGCCTTGAGCTGGCTCAACTCTCCTGGAAGTGGCCTCTTCCTCTGCCACATAGTCTTCATCTTTGGAGTCTGAAGTTCTCTTCTTCCTCTGTCTCGTGGCAGCCTTTGGCAAGTTGCTAGGGGTACTCCTGCTGCCCTCATCTAAAGAACTTGAGGGACTAGTGCCCTCACTCATGTGCACCTGCTGCTCTGACATGTTCTGGCTATCACTTTGATCAGACATGCTGCAAACTCTGACTGCTGACCCTGTGAATAGGTTATAGATGAGATAGAGTGGATGAGCATCACAAAATCCAGAGATTTTTTTTTGCAAAAGAATGATCCAAAAAAAACTTAGTTTTAGTTTCCCACTGAAATCATCTCGGATCTACCGATTTTTAAACTCGGTGATACCGAAGCAGTTTTGGAACCTAAACTAGTGAACTCGGTTGGACCGAGTCATAGTTCGATGGCACCGAGACTGCTAGGGTTTCACAGAGTTCCAAAATCGGTCACACCGATAAGTAATTCTCGGTCAGACCGAGTCTCACTTGTGCAATGGCATAAGCCAAATCGGTGGGACCGAGTTTTTCAACTCGGTGGGTCCGAGATGGTTTCGGCGGAAACCTAAACCTAGAATTTTCGAATAAAACGTAATCTATGAGTTCATTGACTGGATAGAAGTTTATCAAACGTGGCTAGAAACAATATGATCACAATGTACTAGGAATCAGATTGGGGAATAGCACAAAGATCGAGTCCATACCCTAGTTCGGCGGAGACTCGCTACGGCGGCAACGGCGGGGTAGATTCCCGTTGACGGCGACGGAGACTAGCGACTGGAGGCGGCTGGCGGCGAGAAGATGATCCGAAGACCACGAGGGCAGAGAAGGCTATCGCGCGGGCGAAGGGGTTCGGAGAAATTTCCAAAATTTTGCCCGTGAATATATATAGCCCGACCCTGTCGGTGTGACCGAGTGGAACAACTTGGTGGCACCGAGATTCATAACTGCAGGTAGTTACTGAAACTCGGTGTGACCGAAATGTTCAAATCGGTTGCACCGAGATTGAAAACCTAGATCAACTTAATGATCTCGGTAGGACCGAAAGTGGGGTATCGGTCAGACCGAGAATCATAAAGAGGTTTTGGAAGTTTAAGTCTATGACGAATCGGGGACTCCGAGCGCTCCTCACACAGAGTGGTTCGAATCTGACTTGATCAAATTTTGTGATGCAGCATGAATAGAGTTCGAGACGAGAAAAGCATAGATAGCTAGAGGAGGTTCTTAGGCATTCTTGTCCATCCACTTGGCAGAAGAAAATAAGACCAAACAATCAAAGCAACAAGTGGATGTCCTCGAATGAGTAAAATATGCAACCAGCATGCTCACACAATAAGATGGCAAATGAAATATGTGGCAAGGCATGCACAACCAATTCTAGCATCTATCAAGCAATTTGCGATGACAAGGTCATCTATATATGAGTATATTGACTTAGGAGTCAAGTGAGAGCACTTTATCATAGGTCATACTCATCGTTTAAGCTCAAGTGGGGTTACCACTTTTACATAAAGCATTGTTGTGTTCACATCTTTAGAGTTGCTTTAGCTCAAGTCTTAGAGTAAAGCTCCCCCTAGATGTGATATCCCCCCTAAGAGGGATGAACTAACCTTGGGTTTTGTCGATGATGACTTCATGTAGATGTTGAAGATGTGGATGCTCAATGTTGATGTAGATCACTTGGAGCTATCCATTTGAGTGAATTGCACTTTCAATACCTACATGGGTTAGTCCCACAAGGAATAAACAAGGATATCCATAGACATAGAGTGATGTACACACAAGATGATGTCCATGAAAACTTTTAGGTTACCTTGTCCCTTGACTTACCAACAAGAGGGTTTGTGACTCCTTGAACTAGTGCAAGATGTGGAAGTTGATTGCACTTGTTCTTGCCAATATGATAAGAGTGAAGTATGTTGGCGGAGTCACCCTCAAGAACTCTCTAGTTCTTCTTCTTTTGGATCCACATCATCTTGATGGGAATCCTTGGAGTTGTAGTCGTACTTGATGAAGTGGAACTTGAAGTAGTCTTGGGAATCCACTTGACTAAGGTCTTTGGAGCTTCTTCAAATGCGTCAATTTCCTCTTGAAGCTTGTCCTTGCCTTTTTGCTTGTAGTCTTGTGGTGGAAGATCATCTTGAGCTTGTGTCCCCTTGAAATAAGTATACTTCTCTTGTTGAGGAATAAACTTTGTCTTGGGGTATTGACCTTCTTCCCACTCAACTCCATTGACATTGAACTTTCATTCAAAACCAACACCTTGATTCTTCCGGTGCATTCCTTGCTTGCGCACAATTTCCTCGAATTGCTTACTCCCGGCAAGGCTTTTGTACACTCCTTTCTCTATAATTCCCTTCAATAAGCTATTTTATTGCTCAAGTGTAACTTGGCTAAGAGAATCATTAGTAGAATCAAGAGAACTACTAGAAGCAACAATATTGGATTTAACATGATCATTGTTACTGCTAGAGGAAGAATCTTTCTTGTTCTTGTTACTAGACTTGACTTGAGGCATGTAAGTGGATAAGAGTAAACGCTTGGCAATGTAAGAAGAACTTTTCTTGTGGAGATCATCATTGATTGCTTTTAAGAACTCATGCTCTTGCTCAAGATTGAGCTTTTCAAAGTGTAATTTCTCATGAGCTCTTAAAAGTTCTTGATGATCTTCGAAGATAGTTTCATGAGCTAACTTAAGAGTGTTTAGTTCTTTAGTTAGAGCCTCAATCTTCTCCTTATCATTGTCATTCGTTTTATCTTGATTAGCATGATTAATTGACGTTTCATCGTAGTATTCATCACTAGAGTTGTCAACAAGCAAATCATCACCTAACAAGTCATCTTCATCACTATTGAAATCAACATACTCGGGGTGTGTTACCTTAGGACCTTTGGCCATGAAGCATCTTCCAATTCCTTCATTTGGTGAGTCAAATATGTCGTAGGAGTTGGTTGACACAAGTGCTAGACCGGCAACACCTTCATCTTGAGTATCTTCGGAGTTGGAGTGATAAATTCTCTCAGAGTGGCTGTCGGAGTCGAAGCCGGATACCCATTCACCAACATGAGCTTGATGTCTTCGTCTTGTGTAGCTCCTTGATGATTTTTCCTTCCTTTCCGAATCCTTGCTTCTCCGTGAGTATCTTCGTTCATAACGATCATCTCTACTCCTTCTCTCTCTTGGTGGTGATTCTTTGCTTCTTCTTCTTGGAGAATCTTCTCTTCTCTTGTAGGGAGCCGTACACTCATTGGAATAGTGTCCGGGTCTTCCACAATTGTAGCAGTTTCGCTCTCACTAGAAGATCTTTTGTCATTGTAGGACCTTGACTTGAAGCTTCTATCTTTGCTTCTACTCTTGTAGAACTTGTTGAAGTTCTTCACCATTAAGCTCAATTCTTCATTGAAGTCTTGTTTCTCACTTGATGATGTAGGGGCTTCACATGAGGCTTTATAGGCACCACTTGATTTGTTGTGAAGTTCCTCTTTATCCTTAAGTGACATCTCATGAGCAACAATTCTTCCAATCACCTCCGTTGGCTTGAGATCTTTGTAATTTGGCATCATTTGGATCAATGTGCACACGGTATCATATTTTCCATCCAAGGCTCTTAGAATCTTCTTGATGATGAATCTGTCGGTCATCTCTTCACTTCCTAAGCCGGCAATCTCATTGGTGATGAGAGCAAGCCTAGAGTACATTTCAGCGACACCTTCACCATCCTTCATCTTGAACTTGTCAAGTTGGCTTTGAAGCACATCCAACTTGGATTCCTTGACGGAGTCGGTACCTTCGTGCATATCAATCAAAGAGTCCCAAATTTCCTTCGCATTCTCAAGACGGCTGATTTTGTTGAATTCTTCGGGGCACAATCCGTTGAAGAGAATATCACAAGCTTGAGCATTGTATTGCAACATCTTCAACTCATCCGCGGTAGCTTCACGGTTTGGTTCTCTCCCATCAAAGAAGTCACCTTGCAAACCAACACACACAATAGCCCAAACGGCGGGGTTATGTCCAAGAATATGCATTTTCATTTTATGCTTCCAACTAGCAAAATTAGTACCATCAAAGTAGGGACCTCTACGGTGGTAATTTCCCTCGCTAGACGCCATACTCTCCTAGGTTGTGAAACCAAGGCTATGACCACCAAAGCTATGAAGATCAAAGCAAATGGAGACCAAAGCTCTGATACCACTTGTAGGATCGAAAGTATGTCTAGAGGGGGGGTGATTAGACTACTTGACCAAATGAAAACTTAACCTTTTCCCAATTTTAGTTCTTGGCAGATTTTAGCTAATTTAGGACAAGTCAAGCAGTCATCACATAATTCAAGCAAGCATGCAAAGAGTATATAGGCAGCGGAAAGTAAAGCATGCAACTTGCAAGAATGTAAAGGGAAGGGTTTGGAGAATTCAAACGCAATTGGAGACACAGATGTTTTTCCCGTGGTTCGGATAGGTGGTGCTATCCTACATCCACGTTGATGGAGACTTCAACCCACGAAGGGTAACGGTTGCGCAAGTCCACACAGGGCTCCACCCAAGGGTAACAGTTGTGCGAGTCCACACAGGGCTCCACCCACGAAGGGTCCACGAAGAAGCAACCACCCACAAAGGGTCCACGAAGAAGCAACCTTGTCTATCCCACCATGGCCATCGCCCACACAGGACTTGCCTCACTAGCGGTAGATCTTCACGAAGTAGGCGATCTCCTTGCCCTTACAAACTCCTTGATTCAACTCCACAATCTTGTCAGAGGCTCCCAAGTGACACCTAGCCAATCTAGGATACACCACTCTCCAAGAAGTAACGAATGGTGTGTAGGTAATGAACTCCTTGCTCTTGTGCTTCAAATGATAGTCTCCCCAACACTCAACTCTCTCTCGTAGGATTTGGATTTGGTGGAAAGAAGATTTGAGTGGAAAGCAACTTGGGAAGGCTAGAGATCAAGATTCATATGGTAGGAATGGAATGTCTTGGTCTCAACACATGAGCAGGTGGTTCTCTCTCAGAACATATGAGTTGGAATGGTGTATGTGTTCTGATGGCTCTCTCCACGAATGAAGAGGACGTGGAGGGGTATATATAGCCTCCACACAAAATCCAACCATTACACACAGTTTTCCAATCTCGGTGGGACCGAATCAACAAACCCGGTCGGACCAAAAATGTAAACCTAGTGACCGTTAGAGATTTTCGGTGGGACTGACATGCAAGTCGGTAGGACCGATATGGTTAGGGTTTGGGCATAACGTAATCTCGGTGAGACCGATTACACAAACTCGGTGAGACCGAATTTGGTAATTAGCTAACCAGAGAGTTGGTCAGGCAAACTCGGTGGGACCGATTTGCTCTTTCGGTGAGACCGAAAAGTTACAAAGGGGAAACACTGAATTTACATTGCAATCTCGGTGGGACTGATTCGCTCTTTAGGTGAGACCGAAAAGTTACGAAAGGGAAACAGAGAGTTTGCAACCCCATCTCGGTGAGACCGAGATCCCTATCGGTAGAACCGAATTGCTAGGGTTTGGCAGTGGCTTATGACAAGTGAAACTCGGTGGCGCCGGATAGGAAGAATCGGTAGGACCGAGTTTGGCTTAGGGTTTAGGTCATATGTGGATATGGGAAAGTAGTTGAGGGTTTTTGGAGCATATCACTAAGCACATGAAGCAAGAGGCTCATTAAGCAACACCTCATCCCTCCTTGATAGTATTGGCTTTTCCTAAAGACTCAATGTGATCTTGGATCACTAAAATATAAAATGAAGAGTCTTGAGATTTTGAGCTTGAGCCAATCCTTTTTCCTTAGCATTTTGAGGGTTCCACTTTCACATCCATGCCATGCCAATCATTGAGCTTTCCTGAAATAATCATCTTGGAATAGCATTAGCTCAATGAGCTATATGTTGTTATGAATTACCAAAACCACCTAGGGATAGTTGCACTTTCACACGATCAAGATGCAAACTGCAAACATAGTACGGATCCGACGTCCGAACACGATGACGCCAATGATAAGCCTTATCAATCCCCGTCTAGGGAAGAAAACAGTCCGGACGAAGATGCACACATCATCCTGGAAACACACTTGGAGCAAGAGAACCTCCGCAGAAGGCTTATTGCCATAGTGAGGAGCCTGAAGAAACAGAAGCAAAGGCTCAAGGTCGCACAAGATACGCTCAATAGCAAGTGGAACAAAGTAACAAAGTATGGTGGAAGTTACCATAAAAATAGCTATCCAAAGCGCAAGCTATTACCGGAATTCGACGATGAGGCCTTAGAGCCCATACAGCCGAAAAGTGATACGGCCAACCGGCCGGATCCACCACCCTGTGAACGCGATAGAGCGGCTAACAAAGTCGCGCATAAGTCAACACACGATCTACGTGAGAACTTGCATAAAAAATCCGACGCGACCAAATCTATCTATGGATCTAGGAAGTGCGCTACGATACACAACCAACACCAAATACTACGACTGTCCGAACACCATGGAGCATCCCAATACAGGGGTGCCGCACACCCCTTATGTTTCACTTATGAGGTGCTGGATCACGAATTCCCGAAGGGATTCAGACCGGTGAACATAGAGGCGTACGACGGAACCACAAACCCTGGAGTTTGGATAGAGGACTTCATCCTGCATATTCATATGGCTCGTGGAGACGATCTCCATGCCATTAAATACTTGCCCCTCAAGCTTAAAGGGCCAGCTCGGCACTAGCTGAAAAGCCTCCTCGAAAACTCAATTGGAAGTTGGGAGGAGCTCGAGGACGCTTTTCGGTCCAATTTTTAAGGGACTTATGTCCGACCTCCGGATGCAGGCGATTTAAGTCATATAATCCAACAGTCCGGAGAGTCCGGCCGAAAGCTTTGGAACTGGTTCCTCACCAAGAAGAACCAAATCATCGACTGTCCGGACGCCGAAGCCTTAGCATCTTTTAAACACAACGTCCGAGACAAATGGCTAGCCAGACACCTCGGTTAAGAAAAACCGAGAACAATGGCAGCCCTAACAAGCCTCATGACCCGCTTTTCGTGGGCAAGGACAGCTGGTTGGCCCATAGCAGCACCAGCGACCCAAGCACATCCGAAGTCAGAGATGGCGATGGTAAACCATGATGCAACAAAAACAAGCGTCGAAATAAAGAAGGTACCCCAGATAACACGACGGTAAACGCCGGATTCAGGGGCTCCCAACCAGGTCAACGGAAAAAGCCTTTCAAAGGCAGCAGAGAAGGACAATCTAGCCTAAACAAAATTCTTGACAAACTCTGTTAGATTCACGGCACCCCACACATACCTGCAAATCATACCCCCCCGAGAATGCTGGGTCTGCAAGCAGGCCTGTAAGCTAAACGCCGAACACAAAGGGGAAGAGACACTAAACAAAGATGAGGATGAACCTCGCCATAAAAACGCCGGAGGACAGAAAAAGTTCCCACCAGAGGTTAAAACAGTAAACGTGATCCATGTGACAAAGAGGAGAAGCAATCATAGACTCCGATGCACACGCGCCATAGAGCCCGTCACCCATAGGTTCAACCCCTGGTTGGCCTGCCCGATCACTTTTGATTGTAGGGATCACGTTACAAATATACGACGCGAAGGACTGACGGCCTTGGTGTTAGACCCAATAATAAATGGGTACCATTTCACACGGGTCCTCATGGATGGCGGCAGTGATCTAAATCTGATATATCAGGACACAGTCCGCAAAATGGGGATAGACCCGACACAAATAAGCTACAGTAATACTACCTTCAAGGGAGTAATACCAGGCCAAGAGGCCCGCTATACGGGCTCTCTACTACTAGAGGTGGTATTCGGTCCTCCCGATAACTTCCGAAGCGAAACGTTAACTTTTCACATCGCTCCCTTCCTAAGTGATTATCAAGCACTACTCGGAAGGGCGGCTTTCGCTCGTTTTAACGCAATACAGCATTATGCTTTTCACAAGCTCAAGATGCCCGGTCCACATGGCATCATCATAGTTAGCGGAAATACTGAACGTTTTTACGTACGGAAGAGGACGCGACGGCTCTAACAGCCGCGAACTAGACGGCCTCACCAACCAGAAAAAATGGTAGGTCATCAAGACCACAGACACAGTTAGACGAATCCGGCGTTCCATCATATATACATGAGATTGGTTTTCGAACCCTCATAAAACGATACCAGGGGCTTCCCGCATGTAATCAGGGCCAGCCCGACTCAACTAGGCTTCTCTTGAATTTTGATAGTTCATTGACAATAACCAATTCTTCATTTTGGCACGACAACTTTCACCTAAGTCCTTTCCTTTTGCAGATGACAAACGTGCTACACCCGTCCAGGACACGGCACAACGGAGACACAGGCGTAGACATGCAGCAGGGGCCCGCCCAAAGGTTTCTTTTTAGATTAAGACCCTGCGTAAACCTTTTTTACTGTCTCTTGTTGCTCACATCCTCTGGATACTCCACACAACCGAGAAGGATGCTGGCGTTATTGGCATGTGGCCACGCCAGAATTTTGCACGTACCTGGACATATGGGGTTTCTTATTAAGGGCATTGTTTAGCCCGGTATATGTTATAAAGACCAACACCTTAGGGAGTGTTCGGCATCGCGAGTTTGGCCGTATATGCTTTAGCTCCGAATCATGTCTTTGGTCAAATGTTGGGTTTTCCCGGCTCCCACGTTTTGGTACCTTACGTTCCGTTATATCGGCTAAGGTAGCACTGGGAGAACTACTGCGATTGTGCCCTGGTTCATCCGGGTGAGCACCTCAGTACAGAAAGCCGAAAACTGACTGTCATTATATAGCGAGAGACTGGTCAACCACTCGATGACTCATCAGAATCTTCGGGATTCCTCCGCATTAACGAAGGGCCATTTTCCGGTCATGTACGTACGTGACCCGTATTCGGACCAGCGCAGAAGTACCAGGGGCTATACAGTAGCCCCATTGTCAAACTCCTATGGCTAAGTGAAAGTGTTAAAGCAATATAGTCCGATTGCCTTGTTCGTTGCGCTATCACCTCCTTAACGGACCAAGACATTGGATCAAGTGTGGATATGCATCTTTTGCAAACACCCACGCATTATATGCATGGGGGCGGAAGCCGACGACTGCAAACTTCAAGGTTATACACATGTATACATAAACGACCGCACAAGAGGCATCATAGTACTTTCGGGAAAAAGTATAAATACATCCTTGATAATTCAGTAAAACATTGTTTGTACAATGGGAATACATGTCACTGGAAAATAATATTCTTCGAGCACTGAGCCTCTATCGAACGACCGCCTTCAAGAAGGTCTTCAAAGTAGTGCTCGACAGCCACTCGGCCTACGGCCGAACCCTGTGTCACAATAGTGGTGGCCTCCATCTCTGCCCAGTATGTCTTGACACGGGCAAAGGCCATCCGCACACCTTCTATGCACGCCGATCTCTTTACATCATTGATGCATGGAACGGCAGCAAGGGATTGTTGCACTAAGCTAAAGTAGCTATTCGGCCTTGGCCCTCCCGGCCACAGGTGATCCACAACGGACCTCATGGCAAGTCCGGACAACCTATGGAGCTCGGCCCAGTCGGCCAATTGCTCATTCAACAGCAGCGGACAGACTGGAGCGTGAAACTATGACCAGAACAGCTTTTCCACTTCGGGACCTTTCTGATCCTTGAAGTACTCGGCCGCATCAGCAGCTCTTGCAGCCAAATCCATGTACGCGTCCACAGAACTCCATAGCCGGTCCAGAGGTGCATACTTCGGATCTTCGAACTTAGTCCGCAACAAGAAGGGCTTCCCAGACACGATATCTGCAGCTTGATTCAGCTCCTCCTTCGTCGCTCTAACTTTGGAGCGGGCTTCCTTGGCAGCCACCGGGCCTTCTCCAGGTCCTTCGCGTTCGCCCGGTTTTCTTCTTCAAGAAGCCGGTAATGGTCAGCGGCATCTTTTAACTCTACAGCCATCTTGGCTATTTTTTCCTTGCTCTTGCAATGCGTGGCCTATTCGGCCCTTAACTCTTCGGCCGCCTTTAAAGCGGCCGCATTGCTTCTCCTTGCTTGCTCATTGGCTCGGGCAAGCTCCGCCCGAAGGGTGTCCACGGTGGCAGCTCCATCTACAATCACAACATATTAAAGATACTGTCATCATGCTACTCTTATTATGTGATGATCACCAGAAAAATCACTCATCCTGTGCCTCGTCAAGCCACTTGTTGACAAGCACGATGTCGGCATCTGCCGCATCAAGGTGCCGCTTTAGCTCGGAAAACCCATCAGTCCGGCTAGCCACCGGAGCTTCAGCCACCTACACTTAAACGCGGTCTGGTTATTACCTAGGACTATGATCCGCTATTTGCCGCCGTTTTCGACGACAACCAGAGTCTCAGGGGCTACCATCTGCATACGGCATATCTAACATATGTGGTACTATTAAAAACATACATTATTTCATGTACCTCGAAGCCTTTCAGTAGACTCATAAAGGCTTCATGCAAACCGCTTTCAGCGGATGAAATCCTTTCAATTACTATACCCATTAGCATACGAGGCTCTTCCGAGACGGCAGCTTGCCCCAGAAGATCCTTCAACGCATCTGACCGCACACTATACGGACCCTTGCTATCGCTCTCCTTAGGAGCCGGATACTGGGGACTCCGGGCAGCCAAAGGGTTATCCTCTGGCCCTAGTGGATCCGGATATACCCTTCGCGACGACACTTCAAGGTCGCCCGCTTCTTGAGCCGGGGTGTTCGGGGGAGGCATTTCGCTCTCTATCATCTCCGAAAGAAGATCCCCCGAAGATGAACTCTGTCGAGAAGGGCTGTGATCCGGACTACAATTTATAATCATCGGTTATTGTCTTCAGAAGTAAGGTAGGATATTTTCACTATTAAGTACTTTTCGATTACTTATAGCTCGATAGAGGGGTGATCCCCGCGCGGACATTGTGCAGCAAGAATACCCTTCGATGCAGGACCCTCTGATGAAGATTTCTTCTCCCGTTTGGAAACCTTGGTTTCTGGATCTTCAGAGGTAGTCCTCTGTAACGCCCGAGACCGATGTGCCAGGTGTCGTCCAGTTATTCGCTGTTGTTGCCTTGTCTTTGCTTGCGTGTCTTGCATTGCATATCATGTCATCATGTGCATTTCATTTACATACATGTTCGTCTCATGCATCCGAGCATTTTCCCCATTGTCCGTTTTGCATTCCGGCGCTCCATTCTCCTCCGGTGGTCATTTCTACCTTCTTCTCATGTGTGGGGATTAAAAATTTCCGGATTGGGCCGAGACTTGCCAAGCAGCCTTGATTTACTACCGGTAGACCGCCTGTCAAGTTTCGTACCATTTGGACTTCGTTTGATGCTCCAAAGGTTAACCGAGGGACCGAGAAGGCCTCGTGTGTGTTGCAGCCCAACACCCCTCCAATTTGGCCCAAACCCCACTTAAACCCCCTCCATCATCTAGGGCGTTCGATCACGATCGCGTGGCCGAAAACCACACCTCATTTGGACTCTCCTAGCTCCCTCTACCTATAAATATGTGCTCCCCTCCCGAAATTCGTGGATGAACCCTAGCCTTCCCCTTCCTCGCGCCGCCGAACATGTCCGTCCGCGCCGGACGCGTCCGCCGTCCACCTCGCTCCGACGAATCCCGTCGCGCCACGTCACCCCACCGCCGCCGCCAGCCTATCCCGAGCCGCCACCTCACCTCCCATGCGCCCACTTCGCCGCCATCCTCCCGGGGCCCAGATCCGGCCCGCCTCGGGGCCGAACCAGGCCGCACCGGGCCCTCTCTCCGCCGCCGCTCGCCCCAGGCT
>NC_041382.1:741171425-741213117 GCF_002162155.2 Triticum dicoccoides | reverse complement strand
GCCGGCGCCCTGAGCCGCCCGCCGGCGGCGAGCCTCGCCGCACCAACCGCCGATGCCACCCTCTGCACCGCCACCGCCGAAGCCCGGCGCGCCACCAGCCGCCGTTCCTTGCCGCGCCGCCTGCTGCCATGGCCTCCCTGCGCCGTGGTTGCACCAGCTCCGCCCGCCGGAGCTCATCCACGCCTCAGATTCGGCCATCCCTCCAACTCCGGCCATTCTCCGGCGAGATCCGCCCGGGTGGATGAGATCCACCAGTTCCGGCATCCAAACGCCCGTCTCAGACCTGCACCGAGCCGTCCCGCACCGCTCCGTCCCGTTGACTTTCCCAGAGAGGTTAAAATTTCACTAAGTCCCCAAGATTTCCATGTTTCATGTGCCCATGTTCATCATGTCGTAACTCTGCATCCGTAACTCCGTTTTGGGCGTGTAGCATATCAAAATGTTCGCTTCAGAGAGTACATCATTTCATCTCATTGCATCATTTTCATTGGAGCTCATCTTGATGCCCGAAATGCTGTTGGAAGAGATCTATTTGAGTTAATTGTCAGATCTGCTGCTCCAATTAAATATTTGTCATTTTGCCATGATTATTGTGTGCATGATATGCCCCTGAGCTCTACATGTGTTTTGTTATAGGCTTTGTCATCTATCCAGTGGTGCCATCCATGTATTTTTGTGATGTGTGTGGTGACTAGCACAAGCTTGCAAAGTGGTGCATTCGTTAATGCTGATTTCAGGGACTTAGCATTTCCACTAAGTCCTTGATCTGTTTATTTCATATGCCATATGTTCATGTTGTTTCCTAGTGATCCGTGCCTCTTTTGAGGTTGATCAGTAAGGATGATTTGTTAATCTTGTAGTGCTCTATCCATCCATGTCTTTATTTGCAATTATGGAGCACCCTAGCTTGAGTCAATCGAGCTCTACTTTTGCTATTTCGTGAATCCGGGCAGATTGTCTACTTGTTAGCGATTTTGCCGAGGATGTTGTAGTTGATCCGTGCATGCTATGTTATTGTTCTTGCCATGTCTAGCTTGTATAATATGTATTCTTGACGAGTGTATGCTTAGATTGTCATGCCTTGCTCTGTAGTGAGTGCATCGAGCTCGTAAACATGCCTACTTGATAGCTGATTTGCATGCTCCAGTTTTTCTCTAAGTCTGAGAGTCTGATTATGTTTTTGACATGTTCACATGCTTGCAATTGTATTTTCTGATCCCTTTTGGCTCCAGGTCACTAAGGGACTTTTGTTAAGCTCTTTGAGTAGCTCCATGCCATGCCTTGCCTTGCCATGTTAAGTTCCTATAGCATATAGTTTTCATGCTCCAAAGTGGGCTACCTGATCTGAAATTCCAGGCAAGTGTTAATTTCACTAAGTCTGAGATCTGTTTACCAAATGCATTTTTGCCATGCTTGTTTGAACCTGTTAATGGATGAATTGGCCCTAGCTCAGTGTTCATCTTTTGTTAAGAATCATGAATGGATCCCTGCCATGTATTTTGTTGCCATGTTTGAGTTCTGTAGTATGAGTATCTTGATGCATCTAGATGGCCACTTGCTGTTTATCGCAGACCGGTGCCATATTTGAATTGCTTGCCATTTCCAAACCGTAACTCCGATTCCGGTGATCTTTATATCGTTTTCAAGCGATTTCATCTCACCTTCCCAGTGGCACACTTGGATTTCCAAGTGGAGGCCAGGTTCCATCTTTCCTTTGCAAATCATGCATATGCATCGCATACCGCATCCCGCATATCATATCATGTTCATGTGTTGGTTGTTTACTATGTTGTGTGCTTCTTTTCCGGTGTTTGCTTCTTCGGGTTGGTTCCGGTAACGTCACGTTTGTGAGGACCCGTTCGTCTATGTCCGTTTGTCTTCTTCATGGACTCGTTCTTCTTCCTTGCGGGATTTCAGGCAAGATGACCATACCCTCGAAATCACTTCTATCTTTGCTTGCTAGATGCTCGCGCTTTTGATATGCCTATGCTATGATACCTACCACTTGCTTATCATGCCTCCCATATTGTTAAACCAAGCCTCTAACCCACCTTGTCCTAGCAAACCGTTGTTTGGCTATGTTACCGGTTTGCTCAGCCCCTCTTATAGCGTTGTTAGTTGCAGGTGAAGATTGAAGTTTGTTCCTTGTTGGAACATGGAGATGTTGTTCCTTGTTGGGAACATGTTTACTTGTTGGGATATCACAATATATCTTATTTAATTAATGCATCTATATACTTGGTAAAGGGTGGAAGGCTCGGCCTTATGCCTGGTGTTTTGTTCCACTCTTGCCGCCCTAGTTTCTGTCATATCGGTGTTATGTTCCCGGATTTTGCGTTCCTTACGCGGTTGGGTTATAATGGGAACCCCTTGACAGTTCGCTTTGAATAAAACTCCTCCAGCAAGGCCCAACCTTGGTTTTACCTTTCGCCACCTAGCCTTTTCCCTTGGGAGTCGCGCATCCCGAGGGTCATCTTATTTTAACCCCCCGGGCCAGTGCTTGTCTAAGTGTTGGTCCAACCCAGAGCACCGTGCGGGGCCGTCCCTTGGCAACATGGGTTACGTTGGCTCCCGTACGCTTAGCTTATCCGGTGTGCCCTGAGAACGAGATATGTGCAGCTCCTATCGGGATGTCGGCGCATCGGGTGGTCTTGCTGGACTTGTATTACCATTGTCGAGGATGTCTTGTAGAACCGGGATACCGAGTCTGATCGGAATGTCTCGGTAGGAGGTCTATTCCGTCGTTGACCGTGAGAGCTTGTCATGGGCTAAGTTGGGACACCCCTGCAGGGATTTGAAATTTTGAAAGCTGTGCCCGCGGTTATGGGCAGATGGGAATTTGTTAACGTCCGGTTGTAGAAAACCTGATGTTGACCATAATTAAAAAGCATCAACTGCGTGTGTAACCGTGATGGTCTCTTTCCGGCGGAGTCTGGGAAGTGAACACGGTGTTTGAGTTATGCTTGACGTAGGTTGTTCTAGGATCACTTCTTGATCATACTTTCTCAAACGTGCTTTGCCTTCTCTTCTCGCTCTCATTTGCGTATGTTAGCCACCATATATGCTAGTCGCTTGCTGCAGCTCCACCTCATACCTTTGCCTTACCCATAAGCTTAAATAGTCTTGATAGCGAGGGTGCGAGATTGCTGAGTCCCCGTGGCTCACAGATACTTCCAAAACAAGCTTGCAGGTGCCGATGAGCCCATGTAGAAGACGCAACCAAGCTCAGGAGGAGCTCGATGAAGATCTTGTCCTTTGTGTTGTTTCATTCTAGTTGATCACTAGAGGAGCCCAGTTGGGGTCGATCGGGGTCCTTTTCGCATTTGGGGTTCTTCTTTTATTTTGGTTCCGTAGTTGGACCTTGATTGTATTTGGATGTTGTAATGCTTTATTCATGTAATTGTGTGAAGTGGAGATTGTAAGCCAACTATGTATCTCTTTCCCTTATGTAATACATCGGTTGTGTGAAGATTACCTCACTTGCGACATTGCTTTCAATGCGGTTATGCCTCTAAGTCGTGCTTCGACACGTGGGAGATATAGCCGCATCGAGGGCGTTACAAGTTGGTATCAGAGCCATCCCCGACCTTAGGAGCCCCCACTACTTGATCGAAGTAGCGGACGAGTTGAGTCTAGAAAAATGTTTTGAGTATTTAGGAATTATATATCAGAGAGTTTAGGAATTCTTTTTACTCCCCATTGTCCTCATCGCTCTGGTAAGGCATCCTGACGTAGAGTTTTGACTATTCTCTTCTCAAATTTCACTAAATTTTTTTAGGATCACGCGGGTATCTTGGAATCGTTCCGATGGATTTGTGACGAGAACATTGTTCTTGGTGCCTCCTGTCATTTAGGGGTTGTGGCAGTGTCCCGGGGAGTTGAGCTCCGAGGTGTTGTCGTCACGATTTTATCATTGAAGTTCTGGAATACCTGAGTTTAGTACGCCGACATCGAAAATCTCTTTTATGCAGTTCGTTGGTGAGATAACCTCGACGCCACCCAGTACTGGGGCGGGAGTTCGGGAGTATTGCCATAACTTGTATAACGGATGCTTTTTGAAGGTTGAGGTAGACGATTTCCGAAGGTTTCTTGGTTATGTGTTGAAGGATGGATACAGCTGGATGTAGGATTTGCTAGTTTTGGGTGAGATATTATGCTTCCCCTGTATCCCCAACACCTGATTGCATAACCGGAAAATTTTGGGAGTTTATAAGTGGGAATTCAAGTAGCTCTTAGGATATCTTCCCGACGGATATATGATATGAAATTGGGGTTCGACGTCTAGTGGTCCGCCTATCCACGGTCGGTTTTACAATGGTCTTGTTGTGTCTTAAGGAGTCCTTGGCTATGCTGACATCGGGGACGCTTCGTATGTCATGTGCACTGCCTTGTACATGATGGTGCTCTACGATCGAGCCCATGTAGGCCCCACCACGAAAACTTCGGACGAAATCTCTATCATATGTTTGTTCCGGCTTATTTCGCAAGCCAATCCTTTGTTTTGTTTTGAGTTGTGGTATTCGAGTTGCTTCAAAGTTAAATGTTGATTCCATACCTTTTCCTAAGCGGTGTTCTCATATTCCTATGTGAATACCAATCCTTCGTGATAATCGATATTGTCATGTCAATCCTCTTCTCAACCGGTGTGTTTCTCTTCAAGTGGATCCGATCACTTCAACATTGGCAAGATCAATTATCAGTTCCTCTCAACGATGTTTGTTTCATTCGTTCCAAGCTGCCTTTTGTTTTTCCCGCCCGCCACCCCTTTTTCCTCAAGGACTCATATTTCTTAATCAAATATTCATCTTATTGATGCAAGGCCTCTTCATTCCTTTTCCGTCAATGTTCTTATCCGACGATTCTCATGAAGATTCTAACGGAGCCTCAAGGTCATCTTCCTTAATTCTTTTCTTCTCCGGTGGTTTCAATTCTAGCTTTCCTGTGTTGATCATATTCTTTTCCTTGCTTCGAATGCCTTCTCATACTGGTGCTCCTCATATTCATTCATTTCTCTCTATTCAATTGTTCCGGAGTGCTCAAGATATCTCGAAGATTTATGTTTTCACTTTACATTCGTTCAACCTATTTCGAGGTTGTTATCTCATTCTACCCATTTAATCCAACCAGTGCAATCCCCTCTCTTAAATCATTTCAACAGTGTTTCTTTTGAGTGGGCCCTAACCCATAGGTCTTTTACCAGGATCTTACCTGACTCTTTTCTTTTCCCGGAGCTATCCTCAAATTTTTCTCAAAGTTTGACGTAAGAATGAGTTATCATCAGTCAAAAGCCTTCTCCAAGATCGGTTAAATTCTTTTCATCGTTGGCTCAATCTCTTCGCTTTTAATTATTCCGGAGTGCCTCAATAATTCATGGTGGTGTTTCTCGTCGTAATTCTCAGATTTTGAAGACCGAAGAAGAATTTTTCCTCCATATCTTGCTCCATTCTCTCCAAGATTCATGGTGCTAGCTTTATGCCATTCTCTCTTAATTGTTTTCGGTTGTGAGAATTCTTTTCACCCTTCCGGAGCAATTCGAGAGTCTTCTCAGTTTGTTTATCCGGAGCCAATCATCTAAGATTTATTAACTCTAGATTTCAGCTCTCACCCTCCTAATTTTACCGGTGCATCGATCAAATATCCTCTAATCAGTGCATAATCTCTTCGTTATCATGTATCTAAATTCTCTCAAGTATATTCTTTTGTTTTCCAATTATTCCCAGCGATTTGTGTCTTTGCTACTTTCCTTTTCAATTCTTACGGTGGCCATTTAAGATTCTTCTTCCTTCATTTCCATATCAATTCATGCGTTGTTCCAACCCTACCGGTGGGTTGTTGGAGATCTTCCCAGGCCGTGCTATATCTATCTTAATCCTTTCTACGAGAATAAGTAGTATGCCAAATCCATTGATTGTCATTAATTTAATTGGTGAAGGATAAGCATAATATAATTCTTATTCTTGTTTCATCCAAGTGATTAATTCCTTATCCCGGAGGTGCATCATATCACATTCTGGGTTCGAGATGCTTTATCTTTTCTTTTCCCGGAGTTCCTAGCTCTCGCAATTACATCACCATGGAGATTCATTTAAATCATTGCAAGGCTTCAACCTTATTATTTTCATCCTCCATTCCGATTGATCATTTCTTTTATTTCCGGAGTTCTCATGAAGGTTCTACATGATGGTTCATCAAGGATTTATATTCCTTCTCGAAGTGTTCATCGAGATTCTTTTCTAAGGAGCTCAAGCATTCTTCATCTTGCATCCGGAGTGCAATTCTTTCTTCCGTATCAATAGAGGTGGTATTATGTCATTCTTGATAATTTGAGTTCATGTTCCATGATTCACATGTTGTTAAGAATGAGATATATTAAATCCATAAACATCTTCGTCGGAGCTATCTTGTGTCATGTTTCACCTAAAGGCTTTCCCTAAGGGTGGCTATTTAGGGTGCATACCAATGACCCAAGTTCTCCATTTATCCTCCCGGTGAAATAAGTTTTCTCGTCTCCTCATTCATATCAATCCAATTCTTTTCCCGTGAGTGGAAGGTGGTCACCTCATGATTTGAGATGTATTCCATAAGACCATATCAAGATTATTCTTTTCGTCATTGGTTTTCCAACAACTCCATTCTAGCATTTGTTGTAAGCGTGCTCCTTCAAGATCTTGTTTCCCTTCGTTAATTCCATTCCATTCTTAATTTTGTTCCGGAGGCTTTGTGATATTGCTCTCTTCAACCCCGGGCCAGTGCTTGTCTAAGTGTTGGTCCAACCCAGAGCACCGTGCAGGGCCGTCCCTTGGCAACTTGGGTTACGTTGGCTCCCGTACGCTTAGCTTATCCGGTGTGCCCTGAGAACAAGATATGTGCAGCTCCTATCGGGATGTCGGCGCATCGGGTGATCTTGCTGGACTTGTTTTACCATTGTCGAGGATGTCTTGTAGAACCGGGATACCAAGTCTGATCGGAATGTCTCGGGAGGAGGTCTATTCCTTCGTTGACCGTGAGAGCTTGTCATGGGCTAAGTTGGGACACCCCTGCAGGGATTTGAACTTTTGAAAGACGTGCCCGCAGTTATGGGAAGATGGGAATTTGTTAACGTCCGGTTGTAGAAAACCTGAAGTTGACCTTAATTAAAAAGCATCAACCACGTGTGTAACCGTGATGGTCTCTTTCCGGCGGAGTCCGGGAAGTGAACACGGTGTTGGAGTTATGCTTGACGTAGGTTGTTCTAGGATCACTTCTTGATCATACTTTCTCGAACGTGCTTTGCCTTCTCTTCTCGCTCTCATTTGCGTATGTTAGCCACCATATATGCTAGTCGCTTGCTGCAGCTCCACCTCATACGTTTACCTTACCCATAAGCTTAAATAGTCTTGATAGTGAGGGTGCGAGATTGCTGAGTCCCTGTGGCTCACAGATACTTCCAAAACCAGCTTGCAGGTGCCGATGAGCCCATGTAGAAGACGCAACCAAGCTCAGGAGGAGCTCGATGAAGATCTTGTCCTTTGTGTTGTTTCGTTCTAGTTGATCAGTAGAGGAGCCCAGTTGGGGTCGATCGGGGTCCTTGTCGCATTTGGGGTTCTTCTTTTATTTTGGTTCCGTAGTCGGACCTTGATTGTATTTGGATGTTGTAATGCTTTATTCATGTAATTGTGTGAAGTGGCGATTGTAAGCCAACTATGTATCTCTTTCCCTTATGTAATACATGGGTTGTGTGAAGATTACCTCACTTGCGACATTGCTTTCAATGCGGTTATGCCTCTAAGTCGTTCTTCGACACGTGGGAGATATAGCCGCATCGAGGGCGTTACATCCTCTTCCTTCCCCGGGGAGAGAGAATGTCAGATTCTTCCCTTTGATCGTCCTCCATCGCGGAGGTGCTCATTCCCTCGGCTGGAATAAGTAGCGAGTGAGGCCCGCTTTCGCCCTCTTTATTCCCCCATCATCTTCCTTTGAGGACACTGGATAAGGCGCCGACTCGAGCATCTTGTACAGTACCGGATTGTCCAAGCCCTTAGGAAGGGGGGCCGAACACCTAATCATCATCGCCTTTGTTATCCAGTCCTGGTCAAAAGGCGGCTCTTTAGAATGATGCCATGATAAATAAAAGGACAGTAGGTTCGGCATGGGATTACTTACTTGGGCAGCAGGGCGGTTGCAGCTCAGGCCCACGTCCTCGGTGGTGTCCGGACACTCTATTTGGGGTCCGAAGAACGATTTGTACATCTCTTTGTGCGTCATGCCGAGGAAATGTTGAATAGCACGCGGTCCTTCCGGGTTGAATTCCCACGTGCGAAGGGGCCAGCGTTTGCAAGGTTGGACTCGATGAACCAGCATAACTTGCATTACCATAACCAGACTGAAATCTCTCTCAAAGAGATCTCGGATACGGCTTTGCAGTATTGGCACGTCCTTGGCTGGACCCCAGCTCATCCCCCTGCTAATCCATGACATTAGTTGTGGTGGGGGGCCCGAGCGAAAGGCGGGGGCAGCTACCCACTTGGCACTTTGGGGAGCTGTGACGTAAAACCACTCCCGCTGCCACAATCCGGACACCTCTGGGAAGGAACCCTCTGGCCATGGAGCGTTAGTGATTTTGCTTATTAAAGCACCTCCGCACGTTGCGTGCTGCCCCTTGATCATCTTCGGCTTGACATCGAAGGTCTTGAGCCACAGGCCAAAGTGAGGGGTAATGCGGAGGAAGGCCTCACATACGAAAATAAATGACGAGATGTGAAGAAGGGAATCCGGGGCCAGATCGTCGAAATCCAGCCCGTAATAGACCACAAGACCCCTAACAAAGGGATCCAGAGCGAGGCCTAGTCCTCGGAGGAAGTGGGAGATGAACACAACACTCTCGTTGGGTTCGGGAGTAGGGACGACCTGCCCTCGGGCGGGCAGTGACACCTCTGCAACGTATCTATAATTTTTGATTGCTCCATGCTATATTATCTACTATTTTGGACCATATTGGGCTTTATTTTCCACTTTAATATTATTTTTGGGACTAACCTATTAACCAAAGGCCCAGCCTAGAATTGCTGTTTTTTTGCCTATTTTAGTGTTTCGGAGAAACAGAATATCAAACAGAGTCCAAACGGAATGAAACATTCAGGAACGTGATTCTCTCAATAGATAAGACCCTGGAGACTTGGACCCTCCGTCAAGAAAGCCATGAGGCGGTCACGAGGGTGGAGGGCACCCCCCCTAGGGCGCGCCCCCTGCCTCGTGGGACCCTCGAAGCTCCATCGACGTACTCCTTCCTCCTATATATACCTACGTACCCCCAAACGATCGGGGACGGAGCCAAAAACCTAATTCCACTGCCGCAACTTTCTGTATCCACGAGATCCCATCTTGGGGCCTGTTCTGGAGCTCCGCCGGAAGGGGAATCGATCACAGAGGGCTTCTACATCATCATCCAAGCCCCTTTGATGAAGTGTGAGTAGTTTACTTCAGACCTACGGGTCCATAGTTAGTAGCTAGATGGTTTCTTCTCTCTTTTTGGATCTCAATACAATGTTCTCCCCCTCTCTCGTGGAGATCTATTCGATGTAATCTTCTTCTTGCGGTGTGTTTGTTGAGATCGATGAATTGTGGGTTTATGATCATGTCTATCTATGAATAATATATGAATCTTCTTTGAATTCATTTGTGTATGATTGGTTATCTTTGCAAGTCTCTTCGAATTATCCGTTTGGTTTGGCCAACTAGATTGGTAGTTCTTGCCATGGGAGAAGTGCTTAGCTTTGGGTTCGATCTTGCAGTGTCCTTTCCCAGTGACAGAAGGGGCAGCAAGGCACGTATTGCATCGTTGCCATCGAGGATAACAAGATGGGGTTTATTTCATATTGCATGAATTTATCTCTCTACATCATGTCATCTTGCTTAAGGCGTTTCTCTGTTTTTAACTTAATACTCTAGATGCATGCTGGATAGCGGTCGATGAGTGGAGTAATGGTAGTAGAAGCAGAATCGTTTCGATCTACTTGTCATGGATGTGATTCCTATATACATGATCATGCCTAGATATTCTCATAACTATGCTCAATTCTGTCAATTTCTCAACAGTAATTTGATCACCCACCGTAGAATACTTATGCTCTTGAGAGAAACCACTAGTGAAACCTATGGCCCCGGGTCTCTTTCTCATCATATCAATCTCCTTCACTTTATTATTGCTTTGCTTTTTTACTTTTCCTTTTACTTTTCACTTTGCATCTCTATACCAAAAATACCAAAAATATTATTTATCATCTCTATCAGATCTCACTTTCGTAAGTGACCGTGAAGGGATTGACAACCCCTAAGCGCATTGGTTGCGTTGAGCTATTGTTTTTGTGTAGGTATGAGGGACTCGCGCGTAGCCTCCTACTGGATTGATACCTTGGTTCTCAAAAACTGAGGGAAATACTTTCACTACTTTGCTGCATCATCCTCTCCTCTTCGGGGAAATCCAACGCAGTGCTCAAGAGGTAGCAAGAAGAATTTCTGGCGCCGTTGCCGGGGAGGTTCGTGCAAGTCAAGATTTGACTCCCGACAACGAGCCATTTCTGGCGCCGTTGCCGGGGAGTCTACGCAAAAGTCAACATACCAAGTACCCATCACAATCCCTATCTCCCGCATTACATTATTTGCCATTTGCCTCTCGTTTTCCTCTCCCCCACTTCACCCTTGCCGTTTTATTCTCCCTCTCTCTCTCTCTATCCTCCCTCTCTTTCTCTATTTGCCTCTTTTTGCCCGTTTGCTTTTTGTTTGTTCGTGTGTTGGATTGCTTGTTTGCCGCGATGGCTCAAGATAATACTAAATAGTGTGACTTCACCAATACCAACAATAATTATTTCCTTAGCACTCCGATTGCTCCTCTTACCAATGCTGAATCTTGTGAAATTAATGCTGCTTTGCTGAATCTTGTCATGAAAGATCCGTTTTCCGGCCTTCCTAGTGAAGATGCCGCTACCCATCTTAATAGCTTCGTTGATTTGTGTGACATGCAGAAGAATAAAGATGTCGATAATGATATTGTTAAATTGAAGCTATTTCCTTTTTCGCTTAGAGATCGTGCTAAAGCTTGGTTTTCATCTTTGCCTAAAAATAGTATTGATTCATGGAACAAGTGCAAAGATGCTTTTATCTCTAAGTATTTTCCTCTCGCTAAGATCATCTCTCTTAGAAACAATATTATGAATTTTAAACAACTTGATCATGAACATGTTGCACAAGCTTGGGAGAGAATGAAATTAATGATATGTAATTGCCCTACTCATGGTTTGAATTTGTGGATGATTATACAAAAATTTTATGCCGGATTGAATTTTGCTTCTAGAAATCTTTTAGATTCGGCCGCGGGAGGCACTTTTATGGAGATAACTTTAGGAGATGCTACTAAACTCCTAGATAATATTATGGTTAATTATTCTCAATGGCACACTGAAAGATCCACTAATAAAAAAGTGCATGCGATAGAAGAAATTAATGTTTTGAGTGGAAAGATGGATGAACTTATGAAATTATTTGCTACTAAGAGTGTTTCTTCTGATCCTAATGATATGCCTTTCTCTACTTTGATTGAGAATAATAATGAATCTATGGATGTGAATTTTGTTGGTAGGAATAATTTTGGTAACAACACGTATAGAGGGAATTTTAATCCTAGGCCTTATCCTAGTAATCCTTCTAATAATTATGGAAATTCCTACAACAACTCTTATGAAAATTTTAATAAGATTCCCTCTGAATTTGAGAGTAGTGTTAAAGAGTTTATGAATTCACAAAAGAATTTTAATACTTTGCTTGAAGAGAAATTCCTTAAAGTTGATGATTTGGCTAGGAACGTTGATAGAGTTTCTCTTGAGGTTGATTCTTTAAAGCTTAGATCTATTCCTCCTAAACATGATATCAATGAGTCTCTCAAAGCCATGAGAATTTACATTGATGAGTGCAAGGAAAGAACCGCTAGGACGCGTGCTATGAAAGATGCCTTTTTTAAAGCGTGTTCTTCCAATTCCTATGAAAATCAAGATGAAGATCTAAAAGTTATTGATGTGTCCCCTATTAAATCTTTGTTTTGAAATATAAATCTTGATGAAACTGAATATGATCCACCCTTACCTAGAAGGTGTTCTAAGAATTCGGAGTATTTAGATCTTGATGATGAAATTGATAAAAGTGGGATTAAAATAAATAAAACCTTAGATGTTGCTAAACCCACTATATTGGATTTCAAGGAATTTAATTATGAAAATTGCTCTTTAATTGATTGTATTTCCTTTTTGCAATCCTTGCTAAATTCTCCTCATGCTTATAGTCAAAATAAAGCCTTTACCGAACATATCGTTGATGCCTTGATGCAAACTTATGAAGAAAAACTTGAGTTGAAAGTTTCTATCCCTAGAAAACTTTATGGTGAGTGGGAACCTCATATTAAAATTAAAATTAAAGATTATGAGTTTTATGCTTTGTGTGATTTGCGTGCTAGTGTCTCTACTATTCCCAAAACTTTGTGTGATTTGCTAGATTTCCGTGATTTTGATGATTGCTCTCTAAACTTGCATCTTGCGGATTCCACTATTAAGAAACCTATGGCAAGAATTAATGATGTTCTTATTGTTGAAAATAGGAATTATGTTCCCGTAGATTTTATCATTCTTGATATAGATTGCAATCCTTCTTGCCCTATTATTCTCGGTAGACCTTTCCTTAGAACGGTTGGTGCAATTATTGATATGAAGGAAGGGAATATTAGATTTCAATTTCCATTAAAAAGGGCATGGAACACTTCCCTAGAAATAAAATAAAATTGCCATATGAATCTATCAGGAGAGCCACTTATGGATTACCTACCAAAGATGGCAATACCTAGATCTATCCTTGCTTGTTACGCCTAGCTAGGGGCGTTAAACGATAGCACTTGTTGGGAGGCAACCCAATTTTATTTTTATTCCTTGATTTTTTTCTCCTGTTTAGTAATAAATAATTTATCTAGCCTCTGTTTTGGTTGTGTTTTTTGTGTTTAATTAGTGTTTGTGCCAAGTAGAACCGTTGGGAAGACTTGGGGAAAGTCTTGTTGAACTTGCTGTAAAAAACAGAAACCTTAGCGTTCACGAGAACTGCTTTCATTTTTATTTGTAATGTTCTATTTAGTTAATTCTTTTTGCATATGATTAATATATAAATTCCTCACGTCCAGCAATTTATTTTAGAATTTTTGGGGTTCCAGATCTTACGCTAGCTACAGATTACTACAGACTGTTCTGTTTTTGACAGATTCTGTTTTTCGTGTGTTGTTTGCTTATTTTGATGAATCTATGGCTAGTAAAATAGTTTACAAACCATAGAGAAGTTGGAATACAGTAGGTTTAACACCAATATAAATAAATAATGAGTTCATTACAGTACCTTGAAGTGGTCTTTTGTTTTCTTTCGCTAACGGAGCTCACGAGATTTTCTACTTTAAGTTTTGTGTTGTGAAGTTCTCAAGTTTTGAGTAAAGATTTGATGGATTATGGAACAAGGAGTGGCAAGAGACTAAGCTTGGGGATGCCCATGGAAGCCCCAAGATAATCTAAGGACACCTAAAATCCAAAGCTTGGGGATGCCCCGGAAGGCATCCCCTCTTTCGTCTACTTCTATCGGTAACTTTACTTGGAGCTATATTTTTATTCACCACATGATATGTGTTTTGCTTGGAGTGTCTTTTATGATTTGAGTATTTGCTTGTTAGTCTACCACAATCATAATTTCTGTACACACCTTTTAAGATAGCCATACATAATTTGGAATTTGATAGAATACTCTATGTGCTTCACTTATATCTTTTAAGCTTTATAGTTTTGCTCTAGTGCTTCACTTATATCTTTTAGAGCACGGTGGTGGATTTGTTTTATAGAAACTATTGATCTCTCATGCTTCACTTAGATTATTTTGAGAGTCTTAATAGCATGGTAATTTGCTTAAAATCCTAATATGCTTGGTGTGCAAGATTAATAATGAAACTTTCTTATGAGTGTGTTAAATACTAAGAAAAGTTTGATGCTTGATGATTGTTTTGAGATATGGAGGTAATAATATCAAAGTCATGCTAGTTGAGTAGTTGTGAAATTGAGAAATACTTGTGTTGAAGTTTGCAAGTCCGTAGCATGCAGGTATGGTAAACGTTATGCAACAAATTTGAAACATGAGGTGTTATTTGATTGTCTTCCTTATGAGTGGCGGTCGGGGACGAGCGATGGTCTTTTCCTACCAATCTATCCCCCTAGGAGCATGCGCATAGTGCCGAGGTTTTTGATGAGTTGTAGATTTTTGCAATAAGTATGTGAGTTCTTTATGACTAATGTTGAGTCTATGGATTATACGCACTCTCACCCTTCCATCCTTTCTAGCCTCTTCGGTTCCGTGCATTGCCCTTTCTCACATTGAGAGTTGGCGCAAACTTCGCCGGTGCATCCAAACCCCGTGATATGATACGCTCTTTCACACATAAACCTCCTTATATCTTCCTCAAAATAGCCACCATACCTACCTATTATGGCATTTCCATAGCCATTCCGAGATATATTGTCATGCAACTTTCCATCATTCCGTTCATCATGACACATTCATCATTGTCATATTGCTTAGCATGATCATGTAGTTGACATAGTATTTGTGGTAAAGCCACCATTCATAATTCTTTCATACATGTCACTCTTGGTTCATTGCATATCCCGGTACACCGCCGGAGGCATTCATATAGAGTCATCTTTGTTCTAGTATCGAGTTGTAATCATTGAGTTGTAAATAAATAGAAGTGTGATGATCATCATTATTAGAGCATTGGCCCAAGTGAGGAATAAACAAAAAAAGAGAAAGGCCATAAAAAAGAGAAGGCCCAAAAAATGAGAGAAAAAGAGAGAAGGGACAATGTTACTATCCTTTTACCATAGTTGTGCTTCAAAGTAGCACCGTGATCGTCATAGTAGAGAGTCTCTCATGTTATCACTTTCATATACTAGTGGGAATTTTTCATTATAGAACTTGGCTTGTATATTCCAACAATGGGCCTCCTCAAGTGCCCTAGGTCTTCGTGAGCAAGCAAGTTGGATGCACACCCACTAGTTTCTTTTGTTGAGCTTTCATACATTTATAGCTCTAGTGCATCCGTTGCATGGCAATCCCTACTCCTTGCATTAACATCAATCGGTGGGCATCTCCATAGCCCATTGATTAGCCTCGTTGATGTGAGACTTTCTCCTTTTTTGTCTTCTCCACATAACCCCCTTCATTATATTCTATTCCACCCATAGTGCTATGTCCATGGCTCGCGCTCATATATTGCGTGAAAGTTTATAGGTTTGAGATTACTAAAGTATGAAACAATTGCTTGGCTTGTCATCGGGGTTGTGCATGATGAGAGCATTCTTGTGTGACGAAAATGAAACATGACTAAACTATATGATTTTGTAGGGATGAACTTTCTTTGGCCATGTTATTTTGAGAAGACATAATTGCTTAGTTAGTATGCTTGAAGTATTATCATTTTTATGTCAATATGAACTTTTGTCTTGAATCTTTCGGATCTGAATATTCATACCACAATTAAGAAGAATTACATTAAAATTATGCCAAGTAGCACTCCACATCAAAAATTCTATTCTTATCATTTACCTACTTGAGGACGAGCAGGAATTAAGCTTGGGGATGCTTGAAACGTCCCCAACATATCTATAATTTTTGATTGCTCCATGCTATATTATCTACTGTTTTGGACCATATTGGGATTTATTTTCCAGTTTTATATTATTTTTGGGACTAACCTATTAACCGGAGGCCCAGCCCAGAATTGCTGTTTTTTGCCTATTTCAGTGTTTCGGAGAAACAGAATATCAAACGGAGTCCAAACAGAATGAAACCTTCGGGAACGTGATTTTCTCATCAGATAAGACCCAGGAGACTTGGGCCCTCCGTCAAGAAAGCCACGAAGCGGTCACGAGGGTGGAGGGCGCGCCCCGTGCCTCGTGGGCCCCTCGAAGCTGCACCGACGTACTCCTTCCTCCTATATATACCTACGTACCCCCAAACGATCGGGGACGGAGCCAAAAACCTAATTCCACCGGCGCAACTTTCTGTATCCACGAGATCCCATCTTGGGGCCTGTTCCGGAGCTCTGCCGGAAGGGGAATGGATCACGGAGGGCTTCTATATCATCATCCAAGCCCCTCCGATGAAGTGTGAGTAGTTTACTTCAGACCTACGGGTCCATAGTTAGTAGCTAGATGGCTTGTTCTCTCTTTTTGGATCTCAATACAATGTTCTCCCCCTCTCTCCTAGAGATCTATTCGATGTAATCTTCTTTTTGCGGTGTGTTTGTTGAGACCGATGAATTGTGGGTTTATGATCAAGTCTATCTATGAATAATATTTGAATCTTCTCTAAATTATTTTATGTATGATTGGTTATCTTTGCAAGTCTCTTTGAATTATCAGTTTGGTTTGGTCTACTAGATTGGTTTTTCTTGCCATGGGAGAAGTGCTTAGCTTTGGGTTCAATCTTGCGGCGTCCTTTCCTAGTGACAGAAGGGGCAGCAAGGCACATATTGTATTGTTGCCATCGAGGATAACAAGATGGGGTTTTTATCATATTGCATCAAACTATCCCTCTACATCATGTCATCTTGCTTAAGGCGTTACTCTGTTTCTAACTTAATACTCTAGATGCATGCTGGATAGCGGTCGATGAGTGGAGTAATAGTAGTAGATGCAGGCAGGAGTCGGTCTACTTGTCTCGGATGTGATGCCTATATATATGATCATACCTAGATATTCTCATAACTATGCTCAATTCTGTCAATTGCTCAACAGTAATTTGTTCACCCACTGTAAAATACTTATGCTCTCGAGAGAAGCCACTAGTGAAACATATGGCCCCGGGTCTCTTTCTCATCATATCAATCTCCATCACTTTATTATTGCTTTGCTTTTTTACTTTGCCTTTTACTTTTCACTTTGCATCTCTATACCAAAAATACCAAAAATATTATTTATCATCTCTATCAGATCTCACTTTCGTAGGTGACCGTGAAGGGATTGACAACCCCTAAGCGTGTTGGTTGCGTTGAGCTATTGTTTTTGTGTAGGTACGAGGGACTCGCGCGTAGCCTCCTACTGGATTGATACCGTGGTTCTCAAAAACTGAGGGAAATACTTAAGCTACTTTGCTGCATCATCCTCTCCTCTTCGGGGAAATCCAACGCAGTGCTTAAGAGGTAGCAGGCAGCCTATGCGAAATTTCGACGGTCAGATATCTAGCCTCTCTCAACTTCTTGATGTCCTCCTTAGTGACGAAGGAAGGCATCCACCGACCTTGAAGGTTGGATACGGACATAGTTGAAGGTCCGAAGCACCTGACCTGAGCTTGGAGTGTTGGAACTCGAGGCAGGGGAAGGATTCGATTGAGCGCGGGAGGGAAAAAAAGAAAAGGCCTTGTCCCCTTTATAAAGAGGGTGAATATCAGGCGTCCTCCTCATGGCCATTTGAGACTTACCTAAGATCTAGGAGTCATACCAACAGGCACGGTAGGGTTACCCACGTCTGTATCGATGAGAATCTCGCGATAAGGGGAACACGATCTCTGCTTTGACAAGACGTGTCATGGAAACCGCCTCGCATTATGTGCGGAGCTGGTTACGAAAAACGGTTCGAATGATGACCGGGCCGTGGCGTGATGTCATGCTGTCAAAACATGTCAGCAGATTAGATTTGTGGAAATATTATTCTCTCTACGGTGGTATGTGGAACCTATTTTGCAGGGTCGGACACTATCCTCGTATTCAAACTCTTCCGTGGTGTATTTGGAGGAGGAACCCGCCTTGCAATGCCGAAGAAAACACTGCGCGCCGGACTCATCGTCATTGAAGACTCGTTCAGGGGCTACTAAGGGAGTCCTGGATTAGGGGGTCTCCGGACAGCCGAACTATATCCTTTGGCCGGACTGTTGGACTATGAAGATACGAGATTGAAGACTTCGTCCCGTGTCCGGATGGGACTCTACTTGGCGTGGAAGGCAAGCTAGGCAATACGGATATGTATATCTCCTCCTTTGTAACCAACCTTGTGTAACCCTAGCCCCCTCCGGTGTCTATATAAACCAGAGGGTTTTAGTCCGTAGGACAACATACAATCACACCATAGGCTAGCTCCTAGGGTTTAGCCTCTTTGATCTCGTGGTAGATCAACTCTTGTAATACTCATATCATCAAGAACAATCAAGCAGGACGTAGGGTATTACCTCCATCAAGAGGGCCCGAACCTGGGTAAACATCGTGTCTCCTGCCTCCTGTTACCATCTGCCTTAGATGCACAGTTCGGGACCCCCTACCCGAGAGCTGCCGGTTTTGACACCGGCAGGGAGCTCCGTAGCATTTCTAATATTATATGTAGATGACATATTGTTGATCGGAAATAATACTAAATTTCTGAATAGCATAAAAGGATACTTGAATAAGAATATTTCAATGAAAGACCTTGGTGAAGCTGCTTATATATTGGGCATCAAGATCTATAGAGATAGATCAAGACGCTTGATTGTACTTTCACAAAGCACATACCTTGATAAAGTTTTGAAGAAGTTCAAAATGGATCAGGCAAAGAAAGTGTTCTTTCCTGTATTACAAGGTGTGAAGTTGAGTCAGACTCAATGCCTGACCACTGCAGAAGATAGAGAGAAAATGAAAGGTGTTCCATATGCTTCAGCCATAGGCTCTATCATGTATGCAATGCTTTGTACCAGACCTAATGTGTGCCTTGCTATAAGTTTAGCAGGGAGGTACCAAAGTAATCCAGGAGTGTATCTCTGGACAGTGGTCAAGAACATCCTGAAATACCTGAAAAGGACTAAGGATATGTTTCTCGTATATGCAAGTGACAAAGAGCTCGTCGTAAACGGTTACGTCGATGCAAGCTTTGACACTAATCCGGATGACTCTAAGTCACAAACCGGATACATGTTTTTATTAAATGGTGGAGCTGTCAGTTGGTGCAGTTCCAAGCAGAGCGTCGTGGCAGGATCTACATGTGAAGTGGAATACATAGCTGCTTCGGAAGCAGCAAATGAAGGAGTCTGGATGAAGGAGTTCATAACCGATCTAGGTGTCATACCTAGTGCATCGGGTCCAATGAAAATATTTTGTGACAATACTGGAGCAATTGTCTTGGCAAAGGAATCCAAATTTCACAAGAGAATCAAGCACATCAAGAGACACTTCAATTCCATCCGTGATCAAGTCAAGGAGGGAGACATAGAGATTTGCAAGATATATACGGATCTGAATGTTGTAGACCCGTTGACTAAGCCTCTCTCACGAGCAAAACATGATCAACACCAAGATTCCATGGATGTTAGAATCATTACAATGTAATCTAGATTATTGACTCTAGTGCAAGTGGGAGACTGAAGGAAATATGCCCTAGAGGCAAAAATAAAGGTGTTATTTATATTTCCTTATATCATGATAAATGTTTATTATTCATGCTAGAATTGTATTAACCGGAAACTTAGTACATGTGTGAATACATAGACAAACAGAGTGTCACTAGTTTGCCTCTACTTGACTAGCTCGTTGAATCAATGATGGTTATGTTTCCTAACCATAGACATGAGTTGTCATTTGATTAATGGGATCACATCATTAGAGAATGATGTGATTGACTTGACCCATTCATTAGCTTAGTACGATTATCGTTTAGTTTGTTGCTATTGCTTTCTCCATAACTATACATGTTCCTATGACTATGAGATCATGCAACTCCCGAATACCAGAGGAACACTTTGTGTGCTACCAAACGTCACAACGTAACTAGGTGATTACAAAGGTGCTCTACAGGTGTCTTGATACGTCCATTTTGCATCATGCTTTTATATCGATATTTATTGCATTATGGGCTGTTATTACACATTATGTCACAATACTTATGCCTATTCTCTCTTATTTTACAAGGTTTACATGAAGAGGGAGAATACCGGCAGCTGGAATTCTGGGCTGGAAAAGGAGCAAATATTAGAGACCTATTCTACACAGCTCCAAAAGTCCTGAAACTCAACGGGGGTTATTTTTAGAATATATAAAAATATTGAGCGGAGAAAGTTCCAGAGGGGCCCCACACCCTGGCCACGAGGGTGGGGGGCGCGCCCTACCCCCTGGGCGCGCCCCCTGCCTTGTGGGCCCCCTGGTGGCCCTCCGATGCCCATCTTTGTCTATATGGAGTCTTTCGTTGAGGAAAAAAATCATAAGCAAGCTTTCGGGAAGAAACTCTGCCGCCACGAGGCGGAACCTTGGCAGAACCAATCTAGGGCTCCGGCAGAGCTATTCTGCCGGGGAAACTTCCATCGGGAGGGGAAAATCATCACCATCATCATCACCAACGATCCTCTCATCGGGAGCAGGTCAATCTCCATCAACATATTCACTAGCACCATCTCATCTCAAACCCTAGTTCATCTCTTGTACCCAATCTTTGTATCCAAACCTCAGATTGGTACCTGTGGGTTGCTAGTAGTGTTGATTACTCCCTGTAGTTGATGCTAGTTGGTTTACTTGGTGGAAGATCATATGTTCAGATCCATTATGCATATTAATACCCCTCTAATTATGAACATGAATATGCTTTGTGAGTAGTTACGTTTGTTCCTGAGGACATGGGAGAAGTCTTGCTATAAGTAGTCATGTGAATTTGGTATTCGTTCAATATTCTGATCAGATGTATGTTGTCATCCCTCTAGTGGTGTCATGTGAACGCCGACTACATGACACTTCACCATTGTTTGGGCCTAGAGGGAGGCATTGGGGAGTAATAAGTAGATGATGGGTTGCTAGAGTGACAGAAGCTTAAACCCTAGTTTATGTGTTGCTTCGTAAGGGGCTGATTTGGATCCATATACTTCATGCTATGGTTAGGTTTACCTTAATACTTCTGTTGTAGTTGCGGATGCTTGCAATGGGGGTTAATCATAAGTGGGATGCTTTTCCAAGTAAGGGAAGTACCGAAGAACCGGTCCACCCACATATCAAATTATCAAAGTACCGAACGCGAATCAGATGAACGTGATGAAAACTAGCTTGACGATAATTCCCATGTGTCCTCGAGAGCGCTTTCCTTCATATAAGAGTTTGTCCAGGCTTGTCCTTTGCTACAAAAAGGATTGGCCCATCTTGCTGCTCCTTATTTACTTTTATTACTTCCTACTCGTTACAAATTACGTTATCACAAAACTATCTGTTACCGATAATTTCAGTGCTTGTAGAGAATACCTTACTGAAAACGGCTTATCATTTCCTTCTGCTCCTCGTTGGGTTCGACACTCTTACTTATCGAAAAGGCTACGATAGATCCCCTACACTTGTGGGTCATCAAGACTCTTTTCTGGCGCCATTGCCAGGGAGTGAAGCGCCTTTGGTAGGTGGAATTTGGTAAGGAAAAATTTATATAGTGTGCTGAAATTTACTGTCACTTGTTACTATGGAACATAATCCTTTGAGGGGCTTGTTCAGGGTATCTTCACCCCGACAAGTAGAGCAAAGAGTTGCCCCTCAACCTACTAAACCTACTGAAAATGTTTACTTTGAAATTCCTTCGGGTATGATAGAGAAACTGCTAGCTAATCCTTTTGCAGGAGATGGAACATTGCATCCCGATTTACACTTAATCTATGTGGATGAAGTTTGTGGATTATTTAAGCTTGCAGGTATGCCCGGTGATGTTATCAAGAAGAATGTCTTACCTTTATCTTTGAAGGTAGAGCCATTGACATGGTATAGGCTATGTGATGATATGGGGTCATGGGACTACAAGCGATTGAAATTGGAATTCCATCAAAAGTTTTATCCTATGCATCTTGTTCATCGTGATCGTAATTATATATATAATTTTTGGCCTAGCGAAGGAGAAAGCATCGCTCAAGCTTGGGGGAGGCTTAAGTCAATGTTATATTCATGCCCCAATCATGAGCTCTCAAGAGAAATGATTATTCAAAAAATTTATGCTCGGCTTTCTCTCAGTAATCGCTCCATGCTCGATACTTCTTGTACTGGATCTTTTATGATGAAAACTATCAAATTCAAATGGGATTTATCGGAAAGAATTAAACGCAACTCTGAAGATTGGGACCTCGACGAAGGTAAGGAGTCAGGTATAACACCTAATTTTGATTGTGTTAAATCTTTTATGGATACCGATGCTTTCCGTGAATTTAGCACTAAATATGGACTTGACTCTGAGATAGTAGCTTCTTTCTGTGAATCCTTTGCTACTCATGTTGATCTCCCAGAGGAGAAGTGGTTTAAATATAATCCTACCATTGAAGTAAAAGTAGTTACAGCTATTAAATTTGGAGAAAAGACTATCACTTATGGTGATCCTATTGTTCCTACTTCTTATATTGAGAAACCACATTTCCCTGTTAGAATAAAGGAACATGCTAAAGCTTCAACTGTGGTTAACAAAAGTAATATTAAGACACCTAAACCCCCTGAGCAAATTAAAGTTGAACCTAGTATTGCTATGGTTAAAGATCTCTTGGCTGATAATATTGATGGGCATGTTATTTACTTCTGGAATGAAGCTGCTAGAATTGCTAGACCTGATGCTAAAAATAAACATAGACCTGTTGTAGGCATGCCTGTTATTTCCGTTAAAATAGGAGATCATTGTTATCATGGCTTAGGTGATATGGGTGCTAGTGCTAGTGCAAGTGCAATACCTCATTCCTTATACGAAGAAATTATGCATGATATTGCACCTGCTGAGATAGAAGATATCGTGTTACCTTTAAACTTGCCAATAGAGATACTATTTCACCGGTTGGGATTGTTAGAGATGTTGAAGTCTATGTGGGAAGGTTAAATATCCTGCTGATTTTCTTGTTCTTTGTTCCCCACAAGATAGCTTTTGTCCCATTATATTTGGTAGACCCTTCTTGAATACTGTTAATGCTAAGATAGACTGCAATAAAGATAGTGTTTCTGTTGGTTTGGGTGATATGTCTCATGAACTTAATTTTGCTAAATTGAGTAGACAACCCCGTGATGAGGAATTGCCTAGTAAAGATGAAATTATTGGTCTTGCTTCTATTATTGTGCCTCCTACAGATCCTTGAGAACAATATTTGCTAGACCATGAAAATGATATGTTTATGAATGAAAGAAGGGAAATAGATGAAGTATTCTTTAAATAGGGACCTATTCTGAAACATAACTTGCCAGTTGAAATCCTAGGGGATCCTTTTCCACCCAAGGGTGATCCCGTGTTTGAGCTTAAACCATTGCCTGATACTCTTAAATATGCTTATCTTGATGAAAAGAAGATATATCCTGTTATTATTAGTGCTAACCTTTCAGAGCATGAAGAGAAATTATCGAAAACTCTGAAGAAGCATTGTGCTGCTATTGGATATACTCTTGATGATCTTAAGGGAATTAGTACCACTCTATGTCAACACAAAATAAATTTGGAGAAAGACGCCAAACCAGTTATTGATCACCAACGACGGCTAAATCCTAAGATGAAAGAAGTGGTAAGAAAGGAAATATTAAAGCTCCTTGAAGCAGGTATAATTTATCCCATTGCTGGTAGTCAGTGGGTAAGCCCTGTCCATTGTGTCCCTAAGAAGGGAGGTATTACTGTCGTTCCTAATGATAAAGATGAATTGATTCCGCAAAGAATTTTTACAGGCTATAGGATGGTGATTGATTTCCGCAAATTAAATAAAGCTACTAAAAAAGCTCATTACCCTTTACCTTTTATTGATCAAATGCTAGAAAGATTATCCAAGCATAAACATTTTTGCTTTCTAGATGGTTACTCTGGTTTCTCTCAAATAGCTGTGTGAGCTGATCATCAAGAAAAGACTACTTTTACTTGCCCTTTCTGTACATTTGCTTATAGGCGTATGCCTTTTGGTTTATGTAATGCACCTGCTACCTTTCAAATATGCATGATGGCCATATTCACTGACTTTTTGTGAAAAGATTTGTGAAGTTTTCATGGGTGATTTCTCTCTTTATGGATCCTCTTTTGATGATTGCTTGAGCAACCTTGATCGAGTTTTGCAGAGATGTGAAGAAACTAACCTTGTCTTGAATTGGGAGAAGTGCCACTTTATGGTTAATGAAGGTATTGTCTTGGGGCATAAAATTTCTGAAAGAGGTATTGAAGTTGACAAAGCTAAAGTTGATGCTATTGAGAAGATGTCGTGCCCGAAGGACATCAAAGGTATAAGAAGTTTCCTTGGTCATGCCGGTTTTTATAGGAGGTTCATTGAGGACTTCTCAAAAATTTCTCGGCCTCTGACTAACCTATTACAAAAAGATATTCCTTTTGTCTTTGATGATAATTGTGTAGAAGCATTTGAAATACTTAAGAAAGCCTTGATTTCTGCACCTATTGTTCAGCCTCCTGATTGGAATTTACCCTTTGAAATCATGCATGATGCTAGTGACTATGTTGTAGGTGCTGTTCTAGTACAAAGTGTTGATAAGAAATTAAATGTTATCCAGTATGCTAGTAAAACTCTAGACAATGCCCAGAGAAATTATGCTACTACTGAAAAAGAATTCTTAGCAGTTGTATTAGCTTGTGATAAGTTCAGACCTTATATTGTTGATTCTAAAGTAACTATTCACACTGATCATGCTGCTATTAAATACCTTATGGAAAAGAAAGATGCTGAACCTAGACTTATTAGATGGGTTCTCTTGCTACAAGAATTTGATTTGCATATCATTGATAGAAAGGGAGCTGAGAACCCCGTTGCAGACAACTTATCTAGGTTAGAAAATGTCCTTGATGACCCAGTACCTATTGATGATAGCTTTCCTGATGAACAATTAGCTGTCATAAATGCTTCTCGTACTGCTCCATGGTATGTTGATTATGCTAATTACATTGTTGCTAAATTTATACCACCTAGTTTTACATACCAGCAAAAGAAAAGTTTTTCTATGATTTAAGACATTACTTTTGGGATGACCCACATCTTTATAAAGAAGGAGTAGTGGTGTTATTAGACGTTGTGTACCTGTGCATGAACAGGAACAGATCCTACGCAAGTGTCATTCCGAGGCATATGGAGGACACCATGCTGGAGATAGAACTGCACATAAGGTATTGCAATCCAGTTTTTATTAGCCTACTCTCTTCAAGGATGCTCGTAAGTTTGTCTTATCTTGTGATGAATGTCAAAGAATTGGTAATATTAGTAGACGTCAAGAAATGCCTATGAATTATTCACTTGTTATTGAACCATATGATGTTTGGGGCTTTGATTATATGGGACCGTTTCCTTCCTCTAATGGATACACTCATATTTTAGTTGCTGTTGATTATGTTACTAAGTGGGTAGAAGCTATTCCAACTAGTACTACTGATCATAACACCTCTATTAAGATTCTTAAAGAAGTTATTTTTTCGAGGTTTGGAGTCCCTAGATATTTATTGACTGATGGTGGTTCACATTTTATTCATGGTGCCTTTCGTAAAATGCTTGCTAAGTATGATGTTGATCATAGAATTGCATCTCCATATCATCCACAGTCTAGTGGTCAAGTAGAATTGAGTAACAAAGAGCTCAAATTAATTTTGCAAAAGACTGTTAATAGATCTAGAAAGAATTGATCCAAGAAACTTGATGATGCATTATGGGCTTATAGAATTGCATACAAAAATCCTATTGGTATGTCTCCATACAAAATGGTTTACGGAAAAGCATGTCATTTACCTCTCGAATTAGAACATAAGGCATATTGGGCAATTAAAGAGCTCAACTATGACTTTAAACTTGCCGGTGAGAAGAGGCTTTTTGACATTAGCTCACTTGAGAATGGAGAACCCAGGCTTATGAAAATGCCAAGTTGTTTAAAGAAAAAGTTAAAAGATGGCATGATAAAAGGATACCAAAACGTGAGTTCAACGTAGGTGATTATGTATTGTTATACAACTCTCGTTTATGATTTTTCATAGGCAAACTTCTCTCTAAATGGGAAGGTCCTTACGTTATCGAGGAGGTCTATCATTTCGGTGCCATAAAAATCAACAACTTTGAAGGCACAAATCCGAAGGTGGTGAACGGTCAAAGAATCAAAGATTATATCTCAGGTAATCCTATAAATGTTGAAACTAATGCTATTGAAACCATAACCCCGGAGGAATACATAAGGGACACTTTCCAGAATGTTTCATACTCCTAAAAGTAATAGGTACGTGGTACGGTAAGTAAACTGACTCCAAAACAGTTCTAATGGCAATTTTTCTCCGTTTTGGAATATTTAAGAAAATAGGAAAATAAGAAGCAGACTAGAAAGGACACGAGGCTTCCACGAGGGTGGAGAGTGTGCCCTACCCCCTGGGCATGCCCCCTGCCTCGTGGGCACCTCGTGTGCTCTCCGAACTCTGTTTTCTTGCACGATACTTCTTTTGGTCGATAAAAATTCATTACATAATCTCCCAATGGTTTTGACCACCGTATCACGCAAAAATCTACTATTCTTGTTTCGAGCTGTTTTCTTCTAGGGTTGTCAAGGCCAAGCATCATGTCGTCTCCCTCCTCCTCGAACAATAAGGGCAATGATGCTTGGCTAATGAAGACAGAGCTGAAGAGAGAAGAACCCGGAGAGATCAACAAGGATGATGGGATCAAGAAGGCCATGGGGGATCAAGTTCAGGCAGTAGCAGAAGAAGACATCCTTCCACCTCACCACAATCTCTTTACCCCAACAGAGATTGAGGCTTTCAAGATGATTGAGTTAGCTCGTATTCAAAACAAATATCTCACAAGTGAAAATATTTTGTTGAAGGAGCATATCATCGCACTCAAGGGCATTATCCGCAAATTAGAGGATCTCTTACGCTCGATGTGCGACTACCCATCATCACCAACACCTTCTTCACCAACAAAGAAGAACTGAGCATTGATAACCCATAGGGGATCGCAACAGTTTTCGAGGGTAGAGTATTCAACCCAAATTTATTGATTCGACACAAGGGGAGCCAAAGAATATTCTCAAGTATTAACAGCTGAGTTCTCAATTCAACCACACATGGAAACTTAATATCTGCGGCAAGGTATTTAGTAGCATAGTAATATGATAGTAGTGGTAACGGTGGTAAAAGGTAATGGTAGCAAAAGTAATATTTTTGGTGTTTTATAGTGATGATAACAATAGCAACGGAAAAGTAAATAAGCGAAGAACAATATATGGAAAGCTCCTAGGCAATGGATCGGTGATGGAGAATTATGCCTGATGCGGTTCATCATGTAACAATCATAACATAGGGTGACACAGAACTGGCTCCAATTCATCAATGTAATGTAGTCATGTATTCCGAATATAGTCATACGTGCTTATGGAAAAGAACTTGCATGACATCTTTTGTCCTACCCTCCCGTGGCAGCGGGGTCCTATTGGAAACTAAGGATATTAAGGCCTCTTTTTCATAGAGTACCAGACCAAAGCATTAACACATAGTGAATACATGAACTCCTCAAACTACGGTCATCATCGGGAGTGGTCCCGATTATTGTCACTTCGGGGTTTCCGGATCATAACACATAGTAGGTGACTATAGACTTGCAAGATAGGATCAAGAACTCTCATATATTGATGAAAACATAATAGGTTCAGATCTGAAATCATGGCACTTGGGCCCTAGTGACAAGCAGTAAGCATAGCAAAGTCATAGCAACATCAATCTCAGAACATAGTGGATACTAGAGATCAAACCCTAACAAAACTAACTCGATTACATGATAAAATCTCATCCAACCCATCACCATCCAGCAAGCCTACGATGGAATTACTCACACACGGCGGTGAGCGTCATGAAATTGGTGATGGAGGATGGTTGATGATGACGATGGCGATGGATTCCCCTCTCCGGAGCCCCGAACGGACTCCAGATCAGCCCTCCCAAGAGAGTTTAGGGCTTGGCGGCGGCTCCGTATCATAAAGCGCGATGAATCCTTCGCTCTCGTTTTTTTCTCCCCGAAAGTGAATATATAGACTCAAGGTTGAGGTTGGTGGAGCGTCAGGGGGCCCACGAGGTAGGGGGCGCGCCCCCACCCTTGTGGACAGGTGGAGGCCCCCCTGACGTGGATCTACCTTCCAGTATTTTTTATATATTCCAAAATAATTTTCCATTGATTTTCAGGTCATTCCAAGAAATTTTATTTCTGCACAAAAATAATACCATGGCAGTTCTGCTGAAAACAACGTTAGTCCGGGTTAGTTCCATTCAAATCATGCAAGTTAGAGTCCAAAACAAGGGCAAAAGTGTTTGGAAAAGTAGATACGACGGAGACTTATCAACTCCTGCAAGCTTAAACCTTTGCTTGTCCTCAAGAAAATTAGTTGATAAACTGAAAGTGATAAAGAAAAACTTTTACAAACTCTGTTTGCTCTTGGTGTTGTAAATATGTAGAGCCAGCATTCAAGTTTTCAGCAAAGATTATGAACTAACCATATTCACATTAACATTTAGGTCTCATGTTTACTCATATCAATGGCATAATCAACTAGCGAGCAATAATAACAAATCTCGGATGACAACACTTTCTCAAAACAATCATGATATGATATAACAAGATGGTATCTCGCTAGCCCTTTCTGAGACTGCAAAACATAAATGCAGAGCACCTTTAAAGATCAAGGACTGACTAGACATTGTAATTCATGGTAAAAGAGATCCAGTCAAGTCATACTCAATGTAAACTAACAGTAATGGATGCAAATGACAGTGGTGCTCTCCAACTGGTGCTTTTTAATAAGAGGAGGAAGACTCAACATAAAAGTAAATAGATAGGCCCTTCGCGGAGGGAATCAGGGATTTGTAGAGGTGCCAGAGCTTGATTTTGAAATAGATATGAATAATATTTTGAGCGGTATACTTCCATTGTAAACATAACAACCAAGAGATGGCGATATCTTCCATGCTACACACATTATAGGCGGTTCCCAAACAGAATGGTAAAGTTTGTACTCCCCCTCCACCAACAAGCATCAATTCATGGCTTGCTCGAAACAACGAGTGCCTGCAACTAACAACAGTCCCAGGGGAGTTTTGTTTGCAATTATTTTGATTTGATTTGCATAAAGCATGGGAGTAGGCATCCCGGTGACCAGCCATGTTCTCGTGAGTGAGGAGCGGAGTCCACTCCTCTTGAGACTAACCCTCCTAACATGGAAGATACGAAGAACCCTAGTTGATACATGAGCTATTCAAGCATACAAAACAGAATGTTTATTTGAAGGTTTAGAGTTTGTCACATACAAATTTACTTGGAACGGCAGGTAGATACTGTAAATAGGTAGGTATGGTGGACTGATATGGAATAACTTTGGGGTTTATGGAATTGGATGCACAAGCAGTATTCCCGCTTAGTACAAGTGAAGGCTAGCAAAAGACTGGGAAGCGACCAGCTAGAGAGCGAAAACAGTCATGAACATGCATTAAAATTAATCAACACCAAATGCAAGCATGAGTAGGATATAATGCACCATGAACATAAATATCATAGAGGCTATGTTGATTTTGTTTCAACTACATGCGTGAACATGTGCCAAGTCAAGCCACTTGAATCGTTCAAAAGAGGATACCACCCTATCATACCACATCACAACCATTTTAATAGCATGTTGGCACGCAAGGTAAACCATTATAAGCTCCTAGCTAATTAAGAATGGCATAAGCAACTATAATCTCTAATTGTCATTGCAAACATGTCTATTCATAATAGGCTGAACCAGGAACGATGAACTAGTCATATTTACAAAAACAAGAGAGGTCGAGTTCATACCAGCTTTTCTTATCTCAATAAGTTCATCATATAATCATCATTATTGTCTTTCACTTGCACGATCGAATGATGTGAATAATAATAATAGTGCACGTGCATTGGACTAAGCTGGAATCTACAAGCATTCAATTCAAGAGAGAAGACAAGGTAATATGGGCTCTTTGTCAGATCAACAATAATGCATATGACAGCCACTTTAACATTTTAATTATGGTCTTGTCCTCTAGACCCCTAAAGAAAAGAAAAGAAATAAAACTATTTACATGGGACAGCTCACAACAGGCAAAAGAAGAATGAGAAATCTTTTTGGGTTTTCTTTTTAGTTACTACTACAAGCATGGAAAGTAAACTAATTAAAATCTACAACTAATTTTTTTGATTTTCTTAAGGTTTATTAAACACACAAGAAGAAAGCATAAAAAGGAAAATAAACTAGCATGGATGATACAGTGAAAAAGTATGAGCACCGACAACTAGCATGAGTGTGTGAACATAAATGTAATGTCGGTGAGAAATATGTACTCCCCCAAGCTTAGGATTTTGGCCTAAATTGGTCTATGGCCACGTGTCGGTGTCAAAACTGCCGGATCTCGGGTAGGGGGTCCTGAACTGTGCGTCAAGGCCAGATGGTAACAGGAGACAAGGGACAAGATGTTTTTACCCAGGTTCGGGCCCTTTCGATGGAGGTAATACCCTACTCCTGCTTGATTAATATTGATGATATGGGTAGTACAAGAGTAGATCTACCACGAGATCAAGGAGGCTAAACCCTAGAAGCTAGCCTATGGTATGATTATTGTGTATGGAGTTGATTGCCTACGGACTACAACCCTCCGGTTTATATAGACACCGGATAGGGTTAGGGTTACATAAAGTCGGTTACAATGGTAGGAGATCTTGAATATCCGCATCGCCAAGCTTGCCTTCCACGCCAAGGAAAGTCCATCCGGACACGGGACAAAGTCTTCAATCTTGTGTCTTCATAGTCCAGGAGTCCGGCTAAAGGTATAGTCCGGCTACCCGAACACCCCCTAATCCAGGACTCCCTCAGTAGCCCCTGAACCAGGCTTCAATGACGACAAGTCCGGCGCGCAAATTGTCTTCGGCATTGCAAGGCTGGTTCCTCCTCCAAGTCCTTCATAGAAGATTGTAAACACCAATAGTAGTGTCCGGTTCTGCAAAATAAGCTTCCACATATCGCCATAGAGAGAATAATATTAACACAAATCAAATCTGCTGACGTATTCTGCAGTGCACCATCACACTACAGCCAAGTCCTTTACTCGAATCGTTTTTACTTTCCCACCTCAGCATGTTTTGCGAGGCGGTTTCCTTGGCACGTCTTGTCAAAGCAGAGATCGTGTACCCCCCCCCCCTTTACGGGATTCTCTTCAATACGGACGTGGATAACCCAACTGCGCCATTTATCACGGCGCTTGGGAGGCAAGCGAGTTTTACTTGGCAGGTGGGGACGCACAACCGCATCCGCCCATATAAGGGGATAAGGATCCACCTTTTTACCTACGCCTTCTTCCTCCTTTGCCTATCCATCTCCTACGCACTCGAGCTCCAGCGCCCAAGCCCGCACTTCCGACCTCAACCTTCTCCAGCAATGTCTGGAGCGGGAGGCAAGTGGATGGTCTCCTCCGTCACGGAGGGCCATGTCAAAAGGCTAAGGAAGGCCGGATACTTGTCCAAAGACATCGCGCACCGGCTTCCCGAGGAGGGGCAGCTTCTCCCCACCCCAAGGCCCCATGAGAGGGTAGTATTCCTTCCCCATTTTCTCCGTGGACTGGGTTTTCCACTCCACCCATTTGTCCGGGGGCTCATGTTTTACTATGGCCTGGATTTCCATGATCTGGCCCCGAACTTCGTCCTCAACATCTCGGTGTTTATCGTCGTGTGAGAGGCTTTCCTCTGCATCCGCCCGCATTTCGGCCTCTGGCTCAAGACCTTCAACGTCAAGCCCAAGGTGGTGTGCGGCAGCCAGGCGGAGTGCGGAGGCGCCATGGCGGGCAAGATGGCCAACGTCCTATGGCTCGAGGGCTCCTTCGTGGAGACCCTGAAGGGGTGGCAATCGTGGTGGTTTTACATCACCGAGCCGTGCGATCCGAAATGGATCGCAGCCCCCGAGTTCCGATCCGGACCCCCCATGCGGCTTATGTCCTGGAAAGAGACGGGCCTGTCATGGGGCGACGAAATAGAGCTGACCGGACTGCAGACATGCATCCAGTCCCTGGTGAGCAAGCCGATCAAGCTCGTCAATGTAGTCCAGGTTATGCTCGTCCGCCGGATCCTCCCGTGTCAAGAACGGGAATTTAATCTGTGGGAGTTCGACCCGGCGCAGCACCGAACCCTTAACAGGCTCTTCGACACGACATATGAAGATGTCTGGAGGGTGCTAACCAAAGGCGCCGAGGCTCCCACATCCGCTTTCGAGGACTGCGGATACAGCTCGCAGCGTCACGCTAGCGAGGTAAGCCATTTTCACCTTTTACAGGATGTTAAGTTTTTTCATAGTTTGACTCTATGCGGGATCTAAACTCCCTTACCTTTGACAGGCTTGGCGGGCGAAGTCCGGATCGATTAACTGGCTGGCTCCCTTTCCCGAAGACCCAGCCCCTTCTCTCCTAGCGAAGCTGCTGGTTCCGGCGCCTTATGTGGTGCCGGAGAAGAAGGCCATGAAGAAGAAGGCCACGGGGACTCGAAAGAGTTCCCGACACATGGTGGTGTCGGATTCGTCGTCCGATGAGTCCGAGACGCACTCCTCCCGTGGAGATGAGGAGGAGGAAGAAGAAACCTCTCCCCCTCCAGCGGGGGGAGGAAAGAAGAGGAAGGCTGCCCCAGTAGGGGGGCAAAGGGTCCAACAAGAGGAAAACCCCTCCGCCGGACTACGCCCCCGACGCTGATGAGGACGAAGAGGAGTGGCCGGACAAGGCCAGGTGTCTGGCGAAATCGTAAGTGTTCGGATACCAGAGTAACTCATGATATTCCTTTTGTTGCACAGCTTTCCCTAATGTCGAATATAATCATGCAGCCCGCCCCGGGCCGAACTCAACGAGTCATCGAGCGGCTCCCTGGATTCATCGGACGTGAACTCAGTTCCGCCCGCTGTCTCCCCCCGCACTGCGGACGACGCCAAAGTGGCGTCGCAATGAGCTCCGGGGCAGGAGGAGGTGGTCCTGGAGGAGCCACAAGGCGACCTCCCAGACTCCAGGAGTAAAGGGGACAAGACCCCCCAGGGCTCCAAGTCCGGCTTTATGCTGGACACCATGCCGGAATCTTCAACAGTTCCGGACTGCGGTAGGCAAGCTCCTTCCAAAAGGAGCAAGCCTTCTGAGCCGGCGGCCTCCGTCCAACCGGAGGTGCCGGACAATCTGCTAGAGGTGCTTGACGGCGCCTCCATGGACGAGGAGCACCGTACTATTATGAGTGCGGTGATCCAGAAGGTTCAGTCTGCCAAGAGCGGACTGACTGAAGCTTGCGCTAGCCTCCTAACAGGCTTTGAGGTAAGTAAAAAATGTAAAAATATAACCGCATAGACAACAGCCCCTGATGCTCTGTTTGGCGCTCGGAAAGAAAAGCCGAATAGAGGATCTATTAAATTTCGCAGGAGTCTAACAAAAAGAGTCAATATGCGTATGCAGGCTTCGCTGCTAGCCACCGCCACACTGACTGCGGAGGTGGGCGCCCTGAAACAGGGCCTCGAGCGGACCGAGCAAGAGCTCGGCCTTGCCAAACGACGGCTCGAGGAGAAAGAAGGTAAGAAAATACCTTACAGAAAAAGTGCCTATAGAGAGGCGTGATTGCAAAGAATAACAGGATTGCACTGCTTATTATAGGGGCCACGACTGAGGTGGCGACCCTCAAGCAGGCGCAGTCCGAGGCCGAAAAGAAAATGCCCGCGGAGCGCACCGAGCGAGAGAAACTTGGGGCTCAGGTCGGCGAGGTGCAGCAAGAGCTTCAGGCTCTCATGAAAAAACATGAGAGTTTGGAACTTGAGTCAAAGACCCAAGCGTCACGAGCTCGCGGCGGCCCTTGAGACTGCCAAGTCTGCCAAGGCCGAAGCCCAAAAGGCCCTCCAAGAGTTGGAGGATATGAAGAAGATAGCAGCGGGTAAGGCATTCTTTATGCAAAGCAGAAATATAAAAGTAAACTACCTGTTACTTACCCGAATCCGGAGTTCTCCAGGGGCATTCGCAGATCTTCCCCGCAGCGTATCCGACGCTGCTGCATTCTACCGAGCTGAAGAGGGCAGCTCGACAGACAAGGTGTTCTAGTCTCAGTATGCTGAGGCCGAACACCCTGTGCCCTTGAGCGACCAGCTGAAACAGCTGGTCGAGCTCCACAAGGCGGCCGAACAGGCCATGAAAGGCTTCATAGTTCGGCTGTGGCCCAGAGAGGCCCTGTCTGGGAGCTACTTCGGGCTGGTGCGGCGGCTGGTGGAGGCCTGTCCAAGGCTCGAGGTCATCAAGCGCTCCGTCTGCATCGAAGGTGCCCGTAGGGCCCTTGCCCGTGCAAAGGTGCACTAGGGTAAGCTAGATGGTGAAAAGCTTGTGAGGGACGGGCCGCCGCCGGGGAAGGAGCATCGCAAGCCCGAGAACTATTACAAGGATGTTCTTGCAGGTGCCCGCCTTGTGGCGGATGAATGTACCAAGGATGTAATTTTTAAATAAACTCGCTCGTTTTTATCCTGTGCGCTGAAAACTTATTCATATGCGCTAAGCAATGCTTATTGAATTTAAAATATTATTTTCTGTGCGGCCGTTTATCAAAAATTGAGAGATGGCCAGTCGTCGGCTTCTGCCCCCATGCCACTAGTGCTGGGGTGTTCGGTGATAAACCTGAGCGCTCTTTTCCCATGGTTGGGTCCTTCGAGGGAGGCGCTCAGCACGACAAACCAGACAATCGGACTATAATGCTTGAACACTCTCACTTAGCCATAGAACTTTATAATTTTAAATTTCGGCGAAGCCCCTAGTTCGGAAGACCGAGCTCGGGGCGCTATCCACGCCTTGGCCGGACAAATCCGGCTCCTCGCTCGAAGCGGCATAAGTCTTTAGGGACTCGAAAAACCTCTCGAACAGCGACCAGTCTCTCGCCTCATCATGACAGTCAGTTTTAGCTTTCTCCACTGAGGTGCTTAACCCAGCTCAACCGGGGCACAATCGCAGTGGTTCTCCTAGTGCTACCTTAGCCGATAGAGCGGAGCATAAGGCACCAAAACATAGGAGTCGGGCAAACCCAACTATTGACCCAAATCATGATTCGGGGCCGATGCATATAGTGCTATATGTTCGGGGTGCCGCACTTGTGAAAGTGTACGGACTTCTCACACCATATTAAAGGGTACTGAAGCCCCTGGCATACTTGCCGTACCACAGTGTACGGGTGCAACATGTCATTAATGAACATATATAAAAGAGAGTAATGCAGAAAATAGAAAAAAGCTATGCATTGTTTATAGAGAGGCTATTTATCAAAGCCGAACGATACAAATAGTGCGGTAAGCAAAAGATATTGGACTATTCAGTATGTCCTGACCAGGGGCAGGCCACGGAATTGTATTTAAAACAGGTATACCGCTCGTAACAGAGACCACCTGGGAGTTCCATAATGCGGCATGACTTGTCTGGCTCCCTAGATCTTGCATCGTTTGTGCGGCAGTCAAATTGCCGAACAGGTCGTCCGAAGTATGGAGTCCTGAAAGTAAGAAAAAATTAAAAAAAGAATCCGGCAGCCCCTAGTACGTTTTAAGCCGTATTTTGTGCGTGCCGTTATTGTGCCCCTTCCCCTGTGCCCATGGTATTTTAAGGGCGTAGTTATGTACGCTAGGTACTAGTTTCACTATGTTGCAAAAGCTGGGGTTGGGGCCGCATTGCTACGCTTGCTCAGAGTGTGCCAGGCGGTCCTTCTGTGGGTTACTCCGGGCGCGCTTGGCAGTGTCTGGCTTTTTAATGGCCGGACTGGAGAATTACCTAAGAAGGCTACTTTGTACCTCCGCTGCGAGAGCCGCCGTATGCTCCTCCATACGGAGGGAGCGTTCGGTGTTTCCGTTGACCGTAATTACTCCTCGAGGGCCTGGCATCTTGAGCTTGAGATATGCGTAGTGCGGCACTGCATTGAACTTTGCGAATGCGGTTCGTCCGAGCAGGGTGTGATAGCCACTGCGAAATGGGACTATATCGAAGATTAACTCTTCGCTTCGGAAATTGTCCGGGGATCCGAAGACCACGTCAAGTGTTACTGAGCATGTACAGTTGGCTTCTACACCTGGTATAACGCCTTTAAAGGTCGTTCTTGTGGGCTTAATCCTTGAGGGATCTATGCCCATTTTCCGCACTGTATCCTGATAAAGCAGGTTCAGGCTACTGCCGCCGTCCATGAGGACTCTTGTGAGATGAAATCCGTCGATGATTGGGTCAAGAACCAATGCGGCGAAGCTGCCATGACGGATGCTAGTGGGATGGTCCCTTCGATCAAAAGTGATCGGGCAGGAGGACCATGGGTTGAACGTTGGGGCGACTGGCTCTATCGCGTATACGTCCTGTAGCGCACGCTTCCGCTCCCGCTTGGGAATGTGGGTTGCGTATATCATGTTCACCGTCCGCACTTGTAGGGGAAAGCCCTTCTGTCCATTGTTGTTTGGAGGCTTGGGCTCCTCGTCGTCGCTGTGCAGCCCCTTGTCTCTGTTTTCGGCCCTTAACTTGCCTGCCTGCTTGAACACCCAACAATCCCTGTTAGTGTGATTGGCTGGCCTTTCGGGGGTGACATGTATCTAGCACAAGCGATCGAGTATTCGGTCCAAACTGGATGGGCCCTGAGTATTCTTTTTGAATGGCTTTTTCTGCTGACCGGATTTATAGACTTTGAATCTGGCATTGACTGCCGTGTCTTCATTGCTGTCGCTGTTAACACGGTGTTTTTGCTTATTCCGACGTGTCCTGCCACCTTTGTCCTTGGTATCCGAATTACCAGGGTTCTTCGATAAGTTGTTACTGCGAGCTAGCCAGCTGTCTTCTCCCGCTCAAAAGCGGGTCATGAGTGTCGTGAGGGCTGCCATGGATTTCGGCTTTTCCTGTCCCAGGTGCCGGGCAAGCCACTCGTCGCGGATGTTATGCTTGAAGGCTGCTAGGGCCTTTGCATCCGGACAGTCGACTATCTGGTTTTTCTTTGTTAGGAACCGTGTCCAGAATTGTCTGGCCGATTCTTCTGGCTGCTAAATTATGTGGCTTAAGTCGTCGGCATCCGGCGGTCGCACGTAAGTGCCCTGGAAGTTGTCGAGGAATGCGGCTTCCAGGTCCTCCCAAGAACCGATTGAGTCTGCTGGCAGGCTGTTAAGCCAATGCTGGGCCGGTCCTTTAAGTTTGAGCGGGAGGTATTTGATGGCGTGTAGATCATCGTCGCGTGCCATGTGGATGTGAAGGAGATAATCCTCGATCCATACCGCCGGGTCTGTTGTGCCATCGTATGATTCGATGTTTATAGGTTTGAATCCCTCTGGGATTTTATGATCCATTACTTCATTTGTGAAGCATAGCAGGTGTGCGGCGCCTCTGTACTGGGCTATATCACGACGTAGCTCGGAAGCGCTATGTCTGTTGTGTTCGGCCCGACCAGATTTGTTGTATCCAGAGTGAAGATCATTGTCACATGCCGTAGGGTGCCTGCGCGATCTGTAGATTGATCTTGTTTGTCTTGCCTTATCCTCTAGTATGTCTCGCAGGTCGGGCGCATTTTCCCGTGCCTTAGCTGAGCGGCGTCGGGGCATGGCTTGGGTGGAGGGCCGAGAGGTGGCCGGTCTACCATGTCATGCGTTGGTGATGTAGGTGCTTCCTCCTCTGATCGGGGTAGCGGCCTGCGCTTCGGGTAACTCTTGGAGCGGCATTCGAGTTCATACTCTTCGGCCGTAAGGACTTCAGTCCATCTGTCAGCTAGCAAATCATGGGCAGCTTTAAGTTGTTGCTGCTTTTTCTTGAGGCTGCTTGCCGTGGCTAAAAGCCTGCATTTAAAATATTCTTGTTCGGCGGGGTCTGATGGTATGACGAATTCATCGTCATCGAGGATTGCCTCGTCTTCGGAGGGAGGCGTATAGTTATCATCCTCGACCTCTTGGTCTGCTGCTCTCTCATGAGGGTTGGCTTCTCCATCTTCCTGTGCCGAATCTTGCTGAGGTGGGAGTTCTTCGGTGTTATCCGGGGTAGTATTATCTCCCATGCCGGAATCACCGTTTTTGCTTTGGCGGGATTTAGAGCGGCGCCGCTGAAGCCGGCGCTTCGGCTGTTTCTTGGGGCGTCATCCCCCACTGTTCCATTGCCATCTCCATCTTTTGGTGTATCCACCATATATATGTCATATGACGAGGTGGCCTTCCAGCGCCCTACAGGTGCTGGTTCCTGTTCGTCTCCTACATCGTCGTCCATGCCGTCGATGTCTTCGGAGCTGAAGTCAAGCATGTCGGTTAGATCGTCGACAGTGGCTACAAAGTGGGTGGTGGGTGGGCTTTGAATTTACTTATCGTCCGTATCCCACCCTCGCTGACCGTAGTCCGTCCAGGGCTCTCCAGATAAAGAGAGAGACTTAAGAGAGTTCAGGATGTCGTCAAAAGGCGAATGCTGAAAGATGTCTGCGGCAGTGAACTCCATTATCGGCGCCCAATCGGATTCGATTGGCAGGGGGCGCGGGGGGTTCGGAGTCTGGGGAGGAGTCCGGATCCTCGGAGTCACGGGCCATGCGGAGTGCGGGGATGGAGTTCAGCTCGATCGCCTCTGAGATCGCAGCCCCTGTGGCAGCGTCTAACCGCTGATCCTCGATCGGCGCAGTATGATATTCCTTTTGTCTTTGATGATAATTGTGTAGAAGCATTTGAAATACTTACGAAAGCCTTGATTTTTGCACCTATTGTTCAGACTCCTGATTGGAATTTACCCATTGAAATCATGCATGATACTAGTGACTATGTTGTAGGTGCTGTTCTAGGACAAAGACTTGATAAGAAATTAAATGTTATCCAGTATGCTAGTAAAACTCTAGACAATGCCCAGAGAAATTATGCTACTACTGAAAAAGGGTTCTTAGCAGTTGTATTAGCTTGTGATAAGTTCAGACCTTATATTGTTGATTCTAAAGTAACTATTCACACTGATCATGCTGCTATTAAATACCTTATGGAAAAGAAAGATGCTGAACCTAGACTTATTAGATGGGTTCTCCTGCTACAAGAATTTGATTTGCATATCATTGATAGAAAGGGAGCTGAGAACCCCGCTGCAGACAACTTATCTAGGTTAGAAAATGTCCTTGATGACCCAGTACCTATTGATGATAGCTTTCCTGTTGAACAATTAGCTGTCATAAATGCTTCTCGTACTGCTCCATGGTATGTTGATTATGCTAATTACATTGTTGCTAAATTTATACCACCTAGTTTTACATACCAGCAAAAGAAAAGTTTTTCTATGATTTAAGACATTACTTTTGGGATGACCCACATCTTTATAAAGAAGGAGTAGATGGTGTTATTAGACGTTATGTACCTGAGCATGAACAGGAACAGATCCTATGCAAGTGTCATTCCGAGGCATATGGAGGACACCATGCTGGAGATAGAACTGCACATAAGGTATTGCAATCCAGTTTTTATTAGCCTACTCTCTTCAAGGATGCTCGTAAGTTTGTCTTATCTTGTGATGAATGTCAAGGAATTGGTAATATTAGTAGACGTCAAGAAATGCCTATGAATTATTCACTTGTTATTGAACCATATGATGTTTGGGGCTTTGATTATATGGGACCGTTTCCTTCCTCTAATGGATACACTCATATTTTAGTTGTTGTTGATTATGTTACTAAGTGGGTAGAAGCTATTCCAACTAGTACTGCTGATCATAACACCTCTATTAAGATTCTTAAAGAAGTTATTTTTTCGAGGTTTGGAGTCCCTAGATATTTATTGACTGATGGTGGTTCACATTTTATTCATGGTGCCTTTCGTAAAATGCTTGCTAAGTATGATGTTGATCATAGAATTGCATCTCCATATCATCCACAGTCTAGTGGTCAAGTAGAATTGAGTAACAAAGAGCTCAAATTAATTTTGCAAAAGACTGTTAATAGATCTAGAAAGAATTGGTCCAAGAAACTTGATGATGCATTATGGGCTTATAGAACTGCATACAAAAATCCTATTGGTATGTCTCCATACAAAATGGTTTACGGAAAAGCATGTCATTTACCTCTCGAATTAGAACATAAGGCATATTGGGCAATTAAAGAGCTCAACTATGACTTTAAACTTGCCGGTGAGAAGAGGCTTTTTGACATTAGCTCACTTGATGAATGGAGAACCCAGGCTTATGAAAATGCCAAGTTGTTTAAAGAAAAAGTTAAAAGATGGCATGATAAAAGGATACCAAAACGTGAGTTCAACGTAGGTGATTATGTATTGTTATACAACTCTCGTTTATGATTTTTCATAGGCAAACTTCTCTCTAAATGGGAAGGTCCTTACGTTATCGAGGAGGTCTATCGTTCCGGTGCCATAAAAATCAACAACTTCGAAGGCACAAATCCGAAGGTGGTGAACGGTCAAAGAATCAAAGATTATATCTCAGGTAATCCTATAAATGTCGAAACTAATGCTATTGAAATTGTAACCCCGGAGGAATACATAAGGGACACTTTCCAGAATGTTTCATACTCCTAAAAGTAATAGGTACGTGGTACGGTAAGTAAACCGACTCCAAAACAGTTCTAATGGCAATTTTTCTCCGTTTTGGAATATTTAAGAAAATAGGAAAATAAGAAGCAGACTAGAAAGGACACGAGGGTGGAGGGTGTGCCCTACCCCCTGGGCACGCCCCCTGCCTCGTGGGCACCTCATGTGCTCTCCAGACTCTGTTTTCTTGCACGATACTTCTTTTGGTCGATAAAAATTCATTACATAATCTCCCGAAGGTTTTGACCACCGTATCACGCAAAAATCTCCTATTCTTGTTTCGAGCTGTTTTCTTCCAGTGTTGTCAAGGCCAAGCATCATGTCGTCTCCCTCCTCCTCCAACAATAAGGGCAACGATGCTTGGCTAATGAAGATAGAGCTGAAGAGAGAAGAACCCGGAGAGATCAACAAGGATGATGGGATCAAGAAGGCCATGGGGGATCTAGTTCAGGCACTAGCAGAAGAAGACATCCTTCCACCTCACCACAATCTCTTTACCCCAACGGAGAGGCTTTCAAGATGATTGAGTTTGCTCGTATTCAAAACAAATATCTCACAAGTGAAAATATTTTGTTGAAGGAGCATATCATCGCACTCGAGGGCATTATCCGCAAATTAGAGGATCTCTTACGCTCGATGTGCGACTACCCATCATCACCAACACCTTCTTCACCAACAAAGAAGAACTGAGCATTGATAACCAATAGGGGATCGCAACAGTTTTTGAGGGTAGAGTATTCAACCCAAATTTATTGATTCGACACAAGGGGAGCCAAAGAATATTCTCAAGTATTAACCGCTGAGTTGTCAATTCAACCACACCTGGAAACTAAATATTTGCGGCAAGGTATTTAGTAGCACAGTAATATGATAGTAGTGGTAACGGTGGTAAAAGGTAATGGTAGCAAAAGTAATATTTTTGGTGTTTTATAGTGATGATAACAATAGCAATGCAAAAGTAAATAAGCGAAGAACAATATATGGAAAGCTCCTAGGCAATGGATCGGTGATGGAGAATTATGCCTGATGCAGTTCATCATGTAACAATCATAACATAGGGTGACACAGAACTAGCTCCAATTCATCAATGTAATGTAGTCATGTATTCCGAATATAGTCATACGTGCTTATGGAAAAGAACTTGCATGACAT